>NW_026057605.1:0-19717 GCF_023721935.1 Panthera uncia | reverse complement strand
GCCTTTGCAGATTAGAAGATGGGAGGTTGCCTAGAAAAGACAGGAGGGTTCCAGCCTGCCACGTGCAATGAAACCGAGAAACCTGTGAAGGCTTTGTGAAGAGAGGATTCTTGCAGAAGGCATCCCTCCAACCACATGTAGCCTCTTTATCTTGATGTGATTTCAGATCCCTGCACGTGGAATTTATCACCTTGCGTCCTATGCCCACGTGACCCTCAACCTCACTGTAGCTGAACCTAACTCCTCTGCCTCCCTTCTTCCAGGTGAACTATGACCACTTTACTCTTGGTGTTTGTGACTCTGAGGGTCATTACAGCAGCCAGCGCAATAGAAGCTTCAGGTGAGGACACTCCCGTGCGTGTCTCATGTATCCAGCAGGCACTGAAGACTGGATTCTGGGTACTGGGTCCCGAACTTAGTGCTGCTACTCCCAGGGTTATGATTTCCCCTTTCCTGGCCTTTTCCTGGCCTTTTCCTGGCCCTGGCTCTTTCCTATCGAACGAAGGCAAGGCTAACCACAAGGGATGAGGGCGACACGCGTGCATCCAGGAGCCCTTGCTTGGGTACTGCTTCTCCCGGCTGCCCTCTAGGATGGACAGACAGCATGAGGGGGAGAGCTCCTGGCAGGTGCCCATCTTCCCAGTCTCCCCTCTGTGGACCTTACCCCAAATTGCCACATACTGAGCTTGGGGTAGAGGCAGGATATAGATAAGCCAAAAGAGGAAATGCCAGCAAGGGAGGATCAACTGGGATATCAAAGAAGAGAAACTTGCTTGAGAAGCGGTCAGAAAGAAGCCACCAACAAATCACACAGGTCTTTGTTTATCTAGGCAAGCCATCCTCAGGGAAGACCCCCCCCCCCCCCGCCATGGTCTCTTTCATGTGGCAGGCACTAAGTGGGTTTCTGGTCATCAGGCCCTAAACCAAATGAACAAACTATCCACTGACCCCAGGACAGGTTTGCCCCAAAGTGGGCTGTATCTCCCTTAGACCCAGGCCAGAGAGGCCCCTGCTCTGGGCCATGCACTGTAGAGGCCTTCCTCTGGCCCTCCTCCAGCCCCAGTGCTCCTTAAAGGATGAGGAATCTGTAGGGCCAATGAGACATGTCCACACAGATCTATGCTCCCCCTTTAGACCACACTGGGTACCTAGGATGCCCCTAATTCCCTGCCCAATTGGACCCAAGCCACTTCCAGAGACACATAGGTGTCTCCTCTGGGCCCATCCTCCTAGACGGGGGACCATTCCCCTGGTGTGAGCTACCCCAGGCCCGTGGGAGGAGTCAAGGGGTGGCCGTTTGTATGGGGTGTGGACGGAGCTGGGGCGTGAGGGCTGGGGTAAGCATGGAGCCCTCACGGGGCAGAGACGTGGCAGAGAAGCCGGCCTCCTGCGTGGCCACCCAATCCCATTCTCCAAGGAATCCAAGAATTCTAAATGTGAGTCTGGCTTCTCCTTTTGAAAGGTATCATTGTCCAATAGCAAGATAGAACGGATTTTATTTAACAATCTGTGGCCTTGATTTATAACTTTTAAATATTTATACGCAGGCTCTATGGGTCTCCATCTGTACTCCTTCTCTGGGACCCACAGATACCCGGCCCCGGGCCGTAACCTGCGTGGTTTGTCCACACAGGCAAACCGGTTCCTAGGGTTGGTTGAGAGCTTTAAAAACTGCAGGGTTGGACACTGCTGTCACTCTTAGCTCTCCCCAGAGAACCGCCAGCGCTAAAACCATGCTGTGTTACGGGGCATGGGCTGAGCCCTCAGAGGGAGATTTTTGTGGAAGGACCTGGTGGTGGCTGCCCAGGACATCAGAAGGTTGGGTCTGGACCCCAAACATTCCTGGCACCCCCTTCCTTGCCCTGTTGTGTGTCTACCACCCACAAATATCTGGAACATTTTTATTTTCAACCTGTAGGCTCTCCTGGAAAAAAAAGGGGAGGGGGCCATAAGTGTATGACATGCCATGAAAGGTGCTATTTTTGCAAAAGCTGTTTCTTTCCCGTCCCAGGAAGATCTTTTATTTCTGACAGGATTTGGTCAGGATTTTGGTCCCTACTAACACTCTCCCATGAGTTTTTATGGAGCTGATCATCCCCCCCACCCACCCCCCCACCCCGGTCTGATGTTTTGCAGACATATGTAAATGTCCGACCCCCCCTCCGTTCCCCAACAGCAGAAGAGAATGCCTTATCCCTCAGCAAAGTCGGGATAGAGTCCAAAGTGGACCCCCTCAGCTGGGAGACGCCTTTGAAGTTTCGCATCGGAGCTTTAAACATTGTGTGGATTTTTTTTTCTTCCCCATAATAATTTTTCCTGCCCCAACATGATTTTTTTCCCCAAAAATCTTTGAGTCAAGCTGTCACTCCAGGAAGGTGATCCTGTTTGTCTTATGGCTTGGCATCCCCCGGGGTACCCCAGTTTGAGGAACAGAGAAGAGGCTGTCAGCTCTGGAGCTTTCCTTGCCCTCCTCTGCAGCCCGTTTCCAGCTCCATAGTTCCTGTCTCGTGGCACAGAGACCAGGGGGCTTGAGGAACGCTGCTCTGGAAAAGGTGTAACAACGCTTCCCGGGAATTCCCGATGGCACAGGAACGGCCCCCACCATAGATACGGACACGCTCATGGGCTTTTGTCATTTCCAAAATGACAGGGAGGCTGGGCGGTCCTCTCTCGGCACTAACAGCTCTGTCTCTCCCCCACAGACCCTGACAACTCGCTGAGTGTCAGCATCCCCGAACCGTCCCCCCTGCGGGTCCTCCTGGGGAGCTCCCTCACCATCCCCTGCTACTTCATCGACCCCATGCGCCCCGTGACCACCGCCCCCTCCACCGCCCCCCTCTCCCCGAGAATCAAGTGGAGCCGCATTTCCAAGGAGAAGGAGGTAGTGTTGCTAGTGGCCACGGAAGGGCAGGTGCGGGTTGACGGTGCCTACCAAGACAAGGTCTCGCTGCCCAACTATCCGGCCATCCCCAGCGACGCCACCTTGGAAATCCAGAACCTGCGTTCCAATGACTCTGGGATGTACCGCTGTGAGGTTATGCACGGCATTGAGGACAGCGAGGCTACCCTGGAGGTCGTGGTGAAAGGTGAGGACCTCCCACGGGGATGCTGCTTCGCCTGGGGAAAGAGCCAGAACAGTATCCTCACAGCAGTGGACCCAGACGGGCTGGTTTTCAGATCCCAGCTGCCCCCCACCCCCAGCTTGCACCTCCCTCAGTCAAGTCAGTTAAGCTTCAGCTGCTGCCCCTATAACACGGAGCTGGTACTGTCATTCTCTCTGGACTTTGAGGGAATTAAACACATCCTAGCCCTAGTCACCTGTAAATGAAAGTTTGCGTTGCACAGCAATCCCAGGATTCAGTGGACCTTGTGCTCCTCCCCATCTTACAGACTAGTAAACTGAGATTAAGTGACCTGCCTGAAGTTTCCCTGGAAGTGACTCTTCACCCAGGTGTCTTTTCCCTCCCCCAGCCCCATTCTGTTCCAGAAGCCAAAGAAAAAGATGAAGTCTCTCTGGTTCCCTTCTCTCGATGGCCCACAGGGAATGGTTGTGGCCTTTCGGTTGGCTTGAGGACAGGGCTCGCACTAGGATGCCCCTGGGCTGAGGATACATGGGGCTCTAAGTGTCCCTCTCCCCGGAGAAAAGATGGGGTTCCAAGAAAAAATTAAAAGGAGGCAGATTTTAGTTGAATTCAAAGAACTTCCTGATTATCAGAACTATAGAAACTCAAAAAAGATACCTTGTGAGGTAGTGAGGTCCTGTTACCGGAGGTGTTTCAGCAAAGGCAAGAGGGCCACATGCGAATGTGGAGAGGAGGTCTAGGCATCAGCTAGAGGCCCGGGGCAGATGTCCCTCGGGCCCCTTAGGGACCACGGCCACAACTCTTCAAGGTCTTTGACGTGGGAATGTGGAGAGGAGGTCTAGGCATCAGCTAGAGGCCCGGGGCAGATGTCCCTCGGGCCCCTTAGGGACCACGGCCACAACTCTTCGAGGTCTTCGATGGCCGGAGGCCATGCCTGACTTGCTGTCCCGCCCACGCCTGTCTTGCAGGCATCGTGTTCCATTACAGAGCTATCTCCACACGCTACACGCTGGACTTTGACAGGGCACAGCGGGCCTGCCTGCAGAACAGTGCCATCATCGCCACACCCGAACAGCTGCAGGCTGCCTACGAGGACGGCTTCCACCAGTGCGACGCCGGCTGGCTGGCCGACCAGACTGTCAGGTGAGCTCCCTGGGGCCACCCGAGGGGCGGGGCAGGGTGGGCGATGGACCGGAACACCGACCGGCACGGAGCTGGTGCCAGCCCGACACCACAGCCGGCCTCGGTGGGGGCTGGAGTAAGTGCCTTGGCCGACTGTGACAATACGTCTATCATTACACAGAAACAGGCGGATTTGGGGCTGTTTATCCTATGCGGTAAGATAGAATAAGGTCTCAGGTATTTTGTTTACAGAAAGCTCATCAGGTGCTTTTCTGGATAGCTCCAGTGCTACCGTGGAAATACTTTTATTAGCCGATAGGAATTCTAAAATAATACAGAACTTGCCACAGAAGGCCTTTATGTGCCTTACTTTTAAAATGTTTTTAATGTTATTTATTTTTGAGAGGGAGAGAGAGAGCGTGCATGCAAGTGAGGGAGGGGCAGAGAGAGGGAGGGAGACAGAATCCGAAGCAGGCTCCAAGTTCTGAGCCGTCAGCACAGAGCCCGACGCGGGGCTCGAACCCACAAACCGTGAGATCATGACCTGAGCCGAAGTTGGACACTCAACCGACTGAGCCATCCAGGCGCCCCTGTGTGCCTTACTTTTTTTTTAAAAAAAAGGGGGGTTTATTGTACTCATTTGAATATACAGT
The DNA here is from genome assembly GCF_023721935.1 of Panthera uncia. Classification (NCBI taxonomy): domain Eukaryota; kingdom Metazoa; phylum Chordata; class Mammalia; order Carnivora; family Felidae; genus Panthera; species Panthera uncia. The sequence continues at coordinate 14,859 of NW_026057605.1, read as the reverse complement.
GTAATTTGCAAGACGGTAAATGTGCCCAGGGCAATCCGTCTCAGACATGCTCATGTGGGAGCTCCCAGGGAGCCAGGACATGTCCTGGGGTGTCTGGGGGTTCTGCTCGTGGAAATCCCATGGCACCACGACCGGTCCAAATCCTAGCAGCTTTGCCCTACACGATCATTTTCTCCGTGCAAATTACACATCATTCTCCTTTCTGCCCACATTCCCCTTTGGCATGATGTCTTCACTGGTCCTTTAAACTTTGGTGTTTCGGGGGCGCCTGGGTGGCTCAGTCGGCTAAGCGTCCGACTCCGGCTAGGGTCATGATCTCGCGGTCCGTGAGTTCGAGCCCCGCGTCGGGCTCTGTGCTGACGGCTCAGAGCCTGGAGCCTGTTTTGGATTCTGTGTCTCCCTCTCTCTCTGACCCTGCCCCGTTCATGCTCTGTCTCTCTCTGACTCAAAAATAAATAAACGTTAAAAAAAAAAAATTTTAACTTGGGTGTTTCGTGTATTTTTTTTAGCTGCTTTACTTTTTTTGTTGTTGTTTTTAATAATGCAAGACATATATAAATTGAACTTTTTGGCACATTTTCCCCCCTACAAGTACAGCTGCTGAGGGATGGGTAGCCCAGCAGGACAGACAGAGCTCTGCCCTCGAGGGATCTCAGTCTGTGAGAGCGAGCCTGTTCAGGCGAGAGGAGACATCCATTCACGATGGATCTGAGCTCTCGAAAGAAAAACCAGAACCACAAAGCCTCCAGAGGAAAACAAAGGAAAACATCTTTGCAATCTTTGAGATTTTAGGACACAACACCCACTAAAAGGAAAACAAGACGAGACAGCGGCCTCACGTAGTCCAAGAGGCCACATCCCCAGCTCACAAACAGCTGGGCTCAGACCACAGCTCTGACACTTAGCCGCTGTGTGACGTTGGACAAATTGCTTAACGTCTCTGGGCCCCAGTTTCTTCCAGGCTAAAATGGAGTCTTTATAGCACTTGCCTCATTAGGTTGACGTGAGACCCAAATGATACAAAGCAGGGGTCAGCAAGGGACAGCCCATGGGCCGAATCCAACCATCCTCTTTTCTGTGCGTAAAGTTGTGTGGGAACCCTGTGGTGGTTTCACACCACGGTGGCAGGGTTGAGTGGTCAAGTTGAGACCCCAGAGGCTGCAAGCCCTAAAATATTTACCATCTAGCCTTTCTACAGAAGAGGTTTGCAGGCCCCTGATACAATATGTTCAGTACTGATAAATATTCGGTAAAGGGGGCTGCCTGTAGTCACCACAAACTGAAAACACGCATCTCGGTAAAGCTTGGGAAAAACTGTAAAAACATGTGGTCCACGTACCCAGGGCAGATGCTGGCAAACACATCAGTGAGTCACTGTTTCCTCCCACGTCGGAGGGAGGGTACAAGGGCACAGGCCACAGGCCCCTTCTGTTTCCTGAATGTCACGCCCCCACTCTGGGTTCCTGGCAGGTACCCCATCCACACTCCGAGGGAAGGCTGTTATGGGGACAAGGATGAGTTTCCGGGCGTGAGGACATATGGCATCCGAGACACCAATGAGACCTATGATGTGTACTGCTTCGCTGAAGACATGGAAGGTGAGGCCCCACCCCCGTCCCCAAAGCCCCTGCCGGTGCCCTTCTCCCCACTGACACTCGGGATCACACGGGCCTCCTCTGGGGCAGGGCTCTAGCCCAGCTGCACCCCATACTCAACCCCTCTGCCATGCACAGGGAGAATGGGAAGGAGGGAAAGGGCCTGCAGGCCCCTCACTGTCCACTTGGGAAAGGGCCTCAGGGGCCCCAGGCACCTGCCAAATGTCTGGCACCGCTACTGGGCCCGACATTGCTTGTCTCTGTCTCTCCCCTGGGACCGCCCCTCGCAGCCAGGATGCCCCACCGCTCAGTGCTCGGACCAGCCCGTCACTGTCCCAAGGTCCACTGCACCAGCCCAGCCCAGCCCCCCTCACCAAGGACACCCCAGGCTGCTCCAGGGTGGGCCGAACAGAAACGTAGTTCCCAGGAGAGCTGGCTGCCCCCCCTACCCTCTCTCGGCTTCTCCGCTGCCTGCCCCCAGCCCCATCCAGGCAGTCTCCGTGGGCTGGTTCTGGAGGGCCCTGGAGCATAGCAGGAAGGGACCTGGAGTCTTTCTCTGCTTTGTAGAGGGTGCTGATTTTGGTCCCAGTCAGAGCTTCCCAAGTTACCCAGGCATGTGGATGACAGTTCTCCCATCTGTACCCTTCACCCCTTTGGACATTCCAGACCGCAGCCGCTGCCCCCAGCCCCAGCCCCAACCCAGCTCGCAGCTTCTCCCAGGAAAAGACCTGACAACCTGACTCATTGGAGGCAGGGACAGTCCCCCGCTTTCTCACCTCTGTGCTCCTTTTCCTCATTCTCATGCCTGGGCCCAAAGCCTATTAAGGAGCAAGCAGCTGTGTCCCCATTCTTGGGCACTGCCCATCAGAGCTGCCCCTGAACAGGGCCAGCCAGCACCTTCCCCGAGAACAGGTGCCCACCACGCACCCCTAACCCCCCTCACATAACTTTCTTAGGTTTCTGCAAATAGTAAAAAGAGCTCAGAAGCCCCCACTAATGCCCTTATGGATGCTGCAGGCTAGAGACCCCAGTTTGAGAACCACTGCTCTAAGGGTCAGAGTTCAATGCCTGCTTGTCCCATCAGAATGGGAAGTTTTGTAAAGGATTGCTTGCATAGGCAATGCTTAACTTGTAGGAGAGATGCCCCGGGAGGAAGATGTTCCACAACAGAGTGCGTGCAAGGATGATTTGGAGCAGGATTTGGGATCCTAGCAGCCACATGGATTGGCTGGGGATGCAGGGCAGGAGCGGGGAGGGAGATCCTCACTCTGCCGGCCCCGTCCTTCGCAGGCGAGGTCTTCTATGCGACATCTCCGGAGAAGTTCACCTTCCAGGAGGCAGCCAATGAGTGTCGGCGGCTGGGTGCCCGGCTGGCCACCACGGGCCAGCTCTACCTTGCCTGGCAGAGCGGCATGGACATGTGCAGTGCTGGCTGGCTGGCCGACCGCAGTGTGCGCTACCCCATCTCCAAAGCCCGGCCCAACTGCGGGGGCAACCTGCTGGGCGTGAGGACTGTCTACCTGCATGCCAACCAGACGGGCTACCCTGACCCCTCATCCCGCTACGACGCCATCTGCTACGGGGGGGGGGGGGGGGGGGGGGGTAGGGGGGGCGGGGAGGGGGGTCGTGCCACGGAAATTGGGGCCCAGAGGAGGGGGGCTTGGAATGGGGGTTTGTTTCTACTCCTTCTCAAGGGGCCACAGGGTGCCTGAACTTCATGTTTCAGCAATCCCGCCCCATTCTTCCTTTCTTTCTTTCTTTCTTTCTTTCTTTCTTTCTTTCTTTCTTTCTTTTTTCTTTCTTTCTTTTTTCTTTCTTTCTTTCTTTCTTCTTTCTTTCTTTCTTTCTTTCTTTTTTCTTTCTTCCTTTCTTTCTTTCTTTTTTCTTTCTTTCTTTCTTTCCTCCCTTCCTTCCTTCCTTCCTTCCTTCCTTCCTTCCTTCCTGAGAGGGAGAAAGAACAAAAGAGCGAGAGGAGGAGAGAGGCAGAGGATCCAATGCGGGGCTCCAACTCACGAACTGTGAGATCATGACCTGAGCTGAAGTCGGAATCTTAACCGACTGAGCCACCCAGGGGCCCCAGCAACTCCCGTTTTCACTAGCTCCTGGAAGAGTCACGTAGAACCACTGTAGGCACCGGCATCCAGCCCTGTCTCATCGTCGGCTCAGAATAGGGTTAAAAGCACGAGCTTTAGAGTCTGCGCTTTCTCAGATTTGAATCACAGCCCTGCCAACGTTTACTGTGAGGCCGGGGAAAGCCTCGCCTTCCCCATCTGTCTGCGGGGAAGGTGGCGGGGCCCTGACCTGGAACCATGCCGCACAGGCGGGCACTGTTACCCACCCTCTTAAAGCAAATGTGCTTAAAAAGACGGGCTTTTTAAAGACGCACACTTAAAATGTGCTTTAAAAGACGCACACTTAAAAAGAGTGCGGGGGGAGAGGTTTGACAGGCAATTTATCTTGAAAATTTAGACTAAAACCTTTAAAAATGAGATTTTTCTCTTATAGTCCACACAGTCTAGGTTAGAATCACAATCCCATGCTAATTCTTAGAGGGGGAAAAAACCCCCAGTAATATGGGGCTGCATCACTTTATGACAAAATTGATGACGGTGCGATGGCATAGCTCACTTCACGTTTGACCGTCATAGCTGGTCTTACGTGAAGATGGGTATTTTTGCAAAAGTAATGAGGATTTCCCCCAAAGCCTCTCTTAACCTTTCAGTATCCTTAGCAGCTTTTTCAGAGTGGTAGCACCCTTGTGGATTTCATCTTTCTTAAATTATGGGCTGGTCGTTTCTGCCAGACCCTCGTTTGCTCACGACAGAGACACGCAGGTGCCTTATGTCACTTTTATCCGTTTCGTGAGCTCCCACATCTTTGGCAAGGTTTTCCAGTTCCACCTTGTAACTGATTTACAACGTCCTATTGGCTAGTCACAACGTCAGATGGTCAACAAGGCACCTGGATGATAGGTAAGGAGGCAATGGGTGTTGATCAAGAACGGATCCTGGAGCTGGACTGGTTTTCTGAGCGGTGAGCTGCTTGGTCAATATCTCGTGCTATGATGATGTCGCATTCTTTTGCAACATGGAAAGGCCTCCTAGAATGAGCGCGCGCAGAGTTGAAGCCGCCTGCAAAGGGTCCGGCAAGGTGCCGAGGCACCGTGAGTTTTCCTCCCTTGGTGGGGGAAGCCGGTGGATCCGAGGCCCGTCTCCCTCAAGCCAGCCCTAGGCTGAGCGCCTAAAGCCGGTCTTTCCCCCTGCCCCAGGTGAAGACTTTGTGGACATCCCAGAAAACTTCTTCGGGGTGGGTGGTGAGGAGGACATCACCATCCAGACAGTGACCTGGCCTGATGTGGAGCTGCCTCTGCCCCGAAACGTCACCGAGGGTGAAGCCCGAGGCAACGTGATCCTTACTGTGAAACCCATCTTTGACGTCTCCCCCACTATCCCGGAGCCCGAGGAGCCCTTCACGTTTGTCCCCGAAGTAGGGGCCACTGCCTTCCCTGAGGCTGAGAACAGGACTGGAGAGGCCACCAGGCCCTGGGGTGTCCCCGAGGAGTCCACGCCTGGCCTGGCCTTCACCGCCTTCACCAGCGAGGACCATGTCGTGCAGGTGACCGCAGTCCCAGGCGCCACCGAGGTTCCCGGGCGGCCACGATTGCCAGGAGGTAAGTGCCTGCCCCTCAGGGGGCCGCGTGGGGGCTAGGGGCAGGTGGAAAGAACTTGGCCTTAGGGATGTACCTTCAGCTTAACTTGAGACCTGGGCCGAGGCTTTCTCCTGTCAGACTCGGTTCTCCTTGTTTGTAAAAAAGGGGGATGGGCCAGAGCGGTGACCTCCACGCTTTTTTGCCACAGAGCATTTCCTTCGAATGAAGTTATAGGTAGAAACCAGACTATGTGTCAAGCAGGTAAAGATGCCACATGGGTCTAGGTGAAATCGAATAAAGAACTGGGCCTCTTTTGTCCAGGGGTCCTTCTTGCCCCATCAGACACCCCCAAAGAACAGAGCCACTTGAGAACTTCTACAAAGGTGACCCCAGGGCTTCTCACAGCACTGGCCTTCCAGGACAGGGGTCAGCAAACCAAGTTCCGGCGGCCAAATCCAGCTTGCCACCTGTTTTTAAATTTTTTTCAATGTTTTTTTATTTTATTACTTAGAGAGAGAGAGAGAGCAGGGGAGGGGCAGAGAGAGAGGGAGACACAGAATCCAAAGCAGGCTCCAGGCTCTAAGCTGTCAGCACAGAGCCTGATGCAGGGCTCGAACTCCCAGACCGGGAGATCATGACCTGAGCCGAAGTCAGACACTTAACCAACTGAGCCACCCAGGTGCCCCGCCACCTATTTTTATAAGGCCCACAAACTAAGGATAGTTTTACAGTTTTAGATAGTCGGGGCACAAAGTCAAAATAAGAAGAATATTCTAATATTCTGTGACGTATAACAAAAATTATATAGCATTCAAGATTTAATGTCCACAAATAACGTTTGATTGGACCAAAGCCACACCTATTTGTCCACGTGATATCTGTGGCTAATTTAGGACTGTCATGGCAGAGTTGAGTAGTTGTGACAGAAACCATTCTTCACATGAAGAGTGAAATGTGTCCTGTCTGGCCCTTTCCAGAAAATGTCGGCCAACCCCTGATCTAGGATGATGGTGTTCCAGGTGTTTAAGGAATGTCTGGAGACTTTGGATGTCATGTCACATAGAGCTCAGCTGTTCCCCATACTCCAATCCAAGAACCAGAAGGACATTCTGGGGTGGCTTTCCTAAGGGCCTTGGTGGTGTCCCCTCCTGGGGGAAGAGCAAATAGTCACTGTCTTCCACCATCACACACATGATGCCACCAAGCAGGATTTCAGCCTGAATTGCCCAGAGAAACACAATACGTTGGGAAGGAGAAATTGTTTGGAAGTTCCGGGGGGTAACGCCAACAATGGCCGGGTCTGAGGGTTGGCCCGGGACTGGGAAGAGCCCCACTGGCCACCATGTGAGAAGGCGCCAATGGACGGATGGGCACCTGCCACAGGACAGAGGATGTGGGATTTGCAGCTGTGATATAACCTGGCCGATCACCCAGGGAAGTGTGTGTGCGGCTGGATACAACAGGAAAGGCTGAGTAAATGGGGGGCTCAAAGACAGGGCCCCTTTGGGCACCTGGCCAAAGCCATGAGGACACTCCCCAGAATGTGCCCGGTGCACACCCACAAAAACTCTCACAGCCACTTTCAGAGAGGCCGCCCACCCCCTGGCCCCTGGGCCAAGTGGAAGAAATGCTAACGGTTGGTGTATTCCTTAGCCTTTTCTGTATTTTCCGAATGTTCTGTAATGAACGTGTATTCTTTTTGTCATGAGAAAAAAATGCGTTTGTTTTAAAGGGTAAAGGGACAAATGAGCAGTCTGGGAGTGAGGGGCCCAAAGAGGAAGGTTGGGGACACCCAGGGCAGAAGAGTCATCAAAGGCTTTCTCAGGGAGATGGAGTTCAGGAGCAGCTTGAACAAGCGGAAGGAACCAGCTTGGTTGAGAAGAGGATCAGAAGCAGGAAAGGAAGGAGGGGGTGAAGGGAAGTCACTCCTCAAGGAGCCAGAGCTCCCTCCACGCCCTCAAAGCCATGAGGACCCGCCCCATGGGCACCGGCATGCTGGTATCCAGTCCCTGCCCTGAGCCTACCTCGTCTCTCCTTCTCTCCCTCCCCTCCCCACCCAGGGGTTGTGTTCCACTACCGGCCAGGCTCTGCCCGCTACGCCCTGACGTTTGAGGAAGCTCAGCAGGCCTGCCTGCGCACCGGGGCAGTGATCGCCTCCCCGGAGCAGCTCCAGGCCGCCTATGAAGCAGGCTACGAGCAGTGTGATGCTGGCTGGCTGCAAGACCAGACTGTCAGGTGAGGGATGAGCCCAGCCCCGCTTCCAGCCCAGAACCGTGAGGGGTCGGGCTTGGGGAGCCAGAACCTGTCACGGCACCCAGTGCACAGTGGGCACCCAATACACTGTGCAATAATGAACGAATTCATGACTCCATGGCTGCTCCCCTAATTTCTCCCCCAGAACCAAGCCATATTATCCTGAGTCGGTGGCGAAGGGCCCCAGGTGACATTAAGTCCTTGGTCATTTACCCCCAAGGAACAGGGAGGGAGAATCTCTCCTCAAGGCCCCCCTGCCCGGGTCCTCTCCAGCTTGACCCAATGCCCTTCTATACAACCGGCTCTCTTCTGAAGCCAGGAATCCCCCCAGGGGCCTCCAGACCCTTTCCTCAGCCACACGGGGAGCTTGCCACATAAGGGGACTGCTGTCACTGAAGATGCACCCTGCCAGAGTCCCAAGAGGCCTGCCAGCCTCACCCCGGGCCCTGCCTCTCCCGGCCCCTGGAATAGGCTTTCAGGTGCCCCTCCTGCCCTCCTTTGCAGATACCCCATCGTGAGCCCACGAACCCCATGTGTGGGTGATAAAGACAGCAGCCCGGGAGTCAGGACCTACGGCGTCCGGCCACCGTCAGAAACCTATGATGTCTACTGCTACGTGGACAGGCTCGAGGGTACAAGCCACATTCTCGCATTTGGGGCCCCAGCCAGGCAGGGGGCTGATGGGGAGACACAAAGAGGAGGGGGAATTACCATCCCCCCGGCTCTCTTCCCACCCAGGGGCAGAAAGGCCGGCCCAGCCCCTCTCTCGGGCCAAGCTCCCTCTCTCCCTCTGGAATGGTTCATATGGGTCCCCCAGGATTGCAGGCGAGGTCTCCACCATCTGCCTCTTGGAGAATCTCAGTGCCCTGGAACAAATGAAAGCCTCTGAGAAGTCCTGCAATAGAAAAACCTCTTTAACTGTGCTTAGCCAAGTGCCCAAGCTTAGTCAACCACAGACATTTTGTTTTGTTGCGTTTCACGTCTTTTCATTTCAATTATAATCATCAAATTACTATCCCATAGAACCCAATTTTGGAAATGCTGGCATTATTCTAGAAAGATTTTGGTATAGCCACTCACCTGTTTTGGGGACCTGGGGCAGGTTACTTAACCTCTCTGGGCCTCGGTTTCCTCATCTATAAAATAGGGCTGATTGTGCCTCATATCAGAGATTTCTGTGAGTATCAAATGAGATGTGTATGAGAAGGGCCCGGTACAGTAGGGCCTCCTACTCCTAAATGTGAACCTCCTCCCCCCAATTCAGACAAGCAGCTGCGTACAGTTCTGGGTGTGGGGACCGAAACCCCAAGAGTGGCTACAGGACCCACCCCTCCCCTCGAGGAGCCCCCAGGGTGGGGGTGGGGGTTGCAGGTCCACACCATTCGGGTGCTTCATGCTTAAGTGCTGTGGTGTAGGGAGCACAGGGGGGTCGGAGGGAAGGTGCCCAAGGGAACGCCTCTCTTAGCAGAGGAGGGGGGTGCCCAAGTGTGACGGGGCAGTCTAGAAAACAGAGAAGGAGGGAGGCTGTTTCCATGTAGAGTGACCAACTGGCTTCAATTCTCTTGCCCCGGCCCCTGGGTGAGCTGAGACTGCTCTGGCTGTGGACATGAGGGTCACACCTGCACCTGCCTCTGCCCCCAGGGGAGGTGTTCTTTGTCACACGCCCGGAGCAGTTCACCTTCGAGGAGGCCCTGGCATTCTGTGAATCCCACAACGCCACACTGGCCTCCACGGGCCAGCTCTACGCTGCCTGGAGCCAGGGCCTGGACAAGTGCTATGCTGGATGGCTGTCCGACGGCAGCCTCCGCTACCCCATCGTCACCCCGAGGCCCTCCTGTGGCGGAGACAAGCCAGGCGTGAGAACCGTCTACCTTTACCCCAACCAGACAGGCCTCCCAGACCCACTGTCCCGGCATCATGCCTTCTGCTTCCGAGGTACGTGTTCCTCACCTCTCCTCCAGCCTCCCTTCTGCCTGGGGGTGACTCCTCTGGCTTCACCCCTTCACACCTTCACTCCTGCCCGCTATCCCCATCCATCAGAGCAAGGAGGGAAAAGTCAGTCCCTCTTGGGCAGGGCCAGCTCCGGAGCTAGCATGATCTTGAGCGTTGACCCCAAGGCATGTACATCCTTCTCAAGTTCCTCCGAGACAGGCAGAGAGAGGCAAGTGAAAGCTTGGGCTCTAAAATCAGGTTGACCTGAATTTTGATTACAGTTCTTCTGCGTAATAGCTGTGTGACCCTAGGCAAGTCACTTAACCTCTCTGTTCCTCTGTTTCATCTATAAAATAGTGATGTAATAGTTCCTACCTGAAAGGGTTGCTGTACCGATAAACTGGGATAGTGCACACAAAACACTTGGCATTGTGCTTGGGACATAGTAAATTCTCAGCAAATGTTAGCTTTACTGTTGTAAATAACACCCATATACACATGCACACATATATATACCGTTTTAATTTGCAACCCTTGCCAAGGTTTCTCCTGCTTCCAGATATTTTTGTGAGGAGTTGAGTCCAAGTGTTCTATTACGCTTCACTAAACACCAGAAACTCAGATTTTTAATTGACCTGTGCTGAGGACCCAGTGCGGATCAAACCACTTTACTAGCGGGAGTTCCGAGAATTCTGTCATCAAACGGCCCAGGGGGTGTGGCTAGGGCGTGGCTAGGGCGTGGCCAAGGCTTAGGGCGGGGCTCTGAAGGGATGAGATCGGCGGGTCTGAAAGCACTGACTGGAACCTAGATTGTAGTCGCAGCTTGAGCCGTGTTTTATATATGATGCATCAAAGTTGAGTGTCTTTGTAGCTTCCTGTGAATGTAGAATTATTACAAAACAAAGTTAATGAAAAATAAGACCTGAGCTTTGCCAAGTTTCTCAGACTTCCAGGGTCACCTTTTAAAACCCAGCTCAGAGAAAGCTCAGCCCTGCACCGCCAGCCTCACGAAAGCCAAACCCCTCCCAGAGGATGATGTGTCGAGGCTCTTGTGCCAGTACCGCTGTCGGAGCCCCCGGGCAGCAGAAGCCGCACCAGTTAGTCTCCCTGTAAATGTTTACCCATGCACCCACCGTGCACAGTCCCCGACCTTCCGTGAACTCGGCCTTTTCTGTAACTGCCAAGAGGTTTTGGCCTCTTTCCCGACCAAGCCCACCTCCGGTTGCCCCCAAACCAAAACAGTTACCCCCAGTCAATAAGTCCCTCCTTCACCCTCCAGTGCTGGGGTGACTTCATGGATTTTAAATCACAGCCTCCTATTTTTGACCCATAATTTCTGTCCCCAGGAAAGGCAGCGTCATGCCGTAGGTGAGAGCGGGGGCTGGTGCCAGATGCTTTCCTTCAAAGATTAGATCTGCCTCTTATAAGCCACTGACCCTGGGCGAGTCATTTAACTCTGTGCCTCAGTTTCCCTAGCTGTAAATGATATAGTACCTATCTCATAAGGCTGTTGTGGGATAAAATGATTTTATATACATAACACCTTTAAACAATGCCTGGCATGTATAATAGATTCTGCAGAAGAGATGTCCCAGACCGCCCTGAAATAATGTGTGTGCTGATGGTGTGTGCGTATCGAAATTGTGTAATTGATGCAGACAGCTCTTATTGAGGAAGACAGAAGCCATCTCACTGCGTTTGGAGGAGGGGGGACTGTCGAGGTCTAGCAAGGTTTTTGCACCAGCCTGGCCCCTCTCGGAATCTTCTAGCCCCCCTTGAGAAGGGCCAACCTGGGATGGGTCACTGGTAGGAAGGAATTCTCACCACCCTCATCTCTTTAGGTGTCTCAGCAGCGCCCTCTCCAGGAGAAGAAGAGGGTGGCACAGCCACGCCCTCTGTGGAGGAATGGATCGCTACCCAGGTGGTGCCTGGTGTGGCTGCTGTCCCCTCCGGAGAGGAGACCACGACAAGCCCAGAATTCACCACTGAGCCAGAAAACCAGACGGAATGGGAACTGGCCTACACCCCAGTAGGCACTTCCCCATCACCAGGTCTGTGTGGCTAGGGCTCTGGGGTGTGTCCTAGGGTGGGACATGTGCTCTGTGTCCCCTCTGTGTCACACTAGCTGAATGTGCTGCTCTGGGCAACGTCAGCCCCCGCAACTGGCCTCTAGGACAACGGTCAAGAGAAGAAAGGGGCAGCCTTGTTCATAAAGCACCTCTCACTCTGTCTTCCTGCATTTGCACCCCTACCTTCCAGCCTTTTAAAAACTCTCTTGTGGGAGGATCTCTAATAGAGGGGTGAGGACCCAGAGGGGTAGTTGAAAGTGTGACCGTGACCTGTCTCCTTGCTTTGTTCCTCCTTCTATGTGTCTCTTCTGGGCCAGGCATCCCCAGCCAGAACTTCCTGAGCCCCATCTGTCCTGATAAAATCAGATGGGACTCGATGGGTGAAAGCTTCTAGGCCCCTCACCCTGTTGGAAAAAGTGTTTTGTGGCCATAAGGGAAATGCTGGCTTACAGAAAGATTAACAGGTTTCCTCACTGCAGACCTTCTCAGGGCCATTGGATATGCTAATATTTACTTACATATTTATATTTTGAGAGAGAGAGAGAGAGTACCAGCAGGGGAGGGGCAGAGAGAGAGGGAGAGAGAGAAAATCCCAAGCAGGCTCTGCACTGTTAGCACAGAGCCCCATGTGGGGCTCGAACTCATGAACCGTGAGATCGTGACCTGAGCTGAAATCAAGAGTCGGACGCTTAACCGGCTGAACCATCCAGGCATCCCCGAGTAAGGCTGAATTAAATGCACAGTAATGTGTGTGTGCTCAGTAGAGTCACCTCACCCAGGGGCACGTTCATTTGAAGGAACGAGTCCATCAGAGCTTCCCAGTTCCTCATCTAGTCACTCGGTGCACTGTTCCCCAGCAATTCAGCCGTGCTCGGCGCTCCTCTGGCTGCTGGAAACACAAAGCCTGGCCTCCCTCCATGCCAGAAGGTGAGGGTGCATCAGTGGAGCAGGTGGGATCCTGGCCCAGAGACCTCACCCAGCAGCCACACCCGCCTGTGACCCTTTCCTTACCTCCCCCTTCACCAGGACAAAAATAACTGAGTCCTCTCTGGCTTGAGTGTGTGGCTTGGCACAGAATCCTGGCAGCAGCTAGTGGGAGTTTCCATGGGAAGTCCTCTTGAATGCCACGACTGCTGTCCTGAACCCCCTACCCACCGCCAAGATTCTGCCTGGAGGGATAGCACCCGCTGTGCTCAGGCTCTCTACCTAAGAAATGAGCCCAAAGGAACATGCGAGGTCCAATCCCAGCTAGGTTGTTTTTAAATGCCCAAGGAAACAACATGGAAAAAAAAAAGAATGCCATCATGATTATTTAGCGTGATGGGGCTTCTTTCCTCTGTTTTCCAAATCCTCTGTAATAGCACTCTCAGAATTGAAAAAGTTGATGTACTTGATGTATTTTTGCAAACAACACCAGCTGGCCTCCCCTGCCTTGAAGGGATGGTTTGGATGAATGATTCTCAAACTTGAGGGGTCATCAGTGTTGTCAGGGTTCGGGGGTGGGGGAGCTTACTAAAAGATAACATGCTGGGGCACCTGGGTGGCTCAGTGGGTTGAGCGTCCAACTTCGGCTCAGGTTATGATCTCACCGTTCGTGAGTTCGAGCCCCGTATCAGGCTCTCTGCTGTCAACCGGTCAGCATAGAGCCCAGTTCAGATCCTCTGTCCCCTTCCCTCTGCCCCTTCTCTGCTTGTGCTCTCCCCAAAATAAATAAATCTTAAAAAAAAAGACAACAAGCTGGGGTGCCTGGGTGGCTCAGTCGGTTAAGTATCCAACGCTTGATTTTTGCTCAGGCCATGATCTCATGGTTCCTGAGATCGAGCCCTGTGTTGGGCTCTGCACTGAGTGTGGAGCCTGCTTAGGGTTCTCTCTCTCTCTCTCTCTCTCTCTCTCTCTCTCTCTCTCTCTTCCTCTTCCTCTTCCTCTCCCTCCCTCCCTCTGCCCCTCTTCCCCACTCGCACTCTCTCTCTCTCAAAAGAAATAAATAAACATTAAAAAAAAAAAAAGACAACATGCCGCCCCCACCCCAGTCTCCCTGAACCAGTGGGACTGGGGTGAGATCTGAGAATCTGCTTTTCTATCAAGCTCCCAGACAATGCTGGTGTTGCTGGTTCAGAGACCACACTTTGCAAATCGTGGATTTAGATAAAAGATCCAAGTATGGAGGTGCCTGAGAGGTGCCCTTGATTACTTTTCATGGGAGCCAGGCCCCTACTTCCATGGGGATGGCATCCCCTGGAGCCTCACAGAGCACAGCGGCCAGGTGGGGCGCTTCCTGGTCCCCTCCTTCCTTGCCTTCCCCAGACACTGAGCAAGGCTCCACTAGAAAATGTCTAAACACACCTCTCAAGCAACATTTTGCTGTGGAAGGAACGAGTGAGCTTAAATAGGGCAGGGTTACTAAATCCACACCTCATCTTTCTTCTTCCTTTCTTCCAGGGATCCCTCCAACGTGGCCTCCCACCAGTGCAGCAACAGAGGAGAGCACAGAAGGCCCTTCTGGAACGGAAGTGCCCTCAGCCTCGGAGGAGCCGTCCCCCTCGGAGGAGCCAGGCCCCTCGGAGGAGCCCTTCCCCTGGGAGGAGCCATCCACACTTGCCCCCCCAGTGCCTAGTGGGACTGAGCTGCCAGGCTCTGGGGAGGCATCCGGGGTACCCGAAGTCAGTGGTGACTTCACAGGCAGTGGAGAAGTTTCAGGACGTCTGGACTCCAGTGGACAGCCCTCAGGGGAAATTTCAAGTGGACTGCCCTCTGGAGATCTTGACTCCAGTGGTCTCACCTCTGCAGTGGGCTCAGGCCTGCCTGTGGAAAGTGGACTGGCCTCCGGGGATGAAGATAGAATTACAGGGCCCAGCATTCCTAAAGTTGAAGGTGAGGGCCTGGAGACCTCTGCCTCTGGAGTAGGGGACCTCAGCGGGCTGCCTTCTGCAGAAGGCCCAGAAGTCTCTGCCTCTGGAGTAGAGGTCCTCAGCGGGCTGCCTTCTGGAGAAGGTCCAGAAGTCTCTGCCTCTGGAGTAGGGGACCTCAGCGGGCTGCCTTCTGGAGAAGGTCCAGAAGTCTCTGCCTCTGGAGTAGAGGTCCTCAGCGGGCTGCCTTCTGGAGAAGGTCCGGAAGTCTCTGCCTCTGGAGTAGGGGACCTCAGCGGGCTGCCTTCTGGAGAAGGTCCGGAAGTCTCTGCCTCTGGAGTAGAGGTCCTTAGCGGGCTGCCTTCTGCAGAAGGTCCAGAAGTCTCTGCCTCTGGGGTAGAGGTCCTCAGTGGGCTGCCTTCTGGAGAAGGTCCAGAAGTCTCTGCCTCTGGAGTAGAGGTCCTCAGCGGGCTGCCTTCTGGAGAAGGTCCAGAAGTCTCTGCCTCTGGAGTAGG
>NW_026057604.1:0-19789 GCF_023721935.1 Panthera uncia | reverse complement strand
CCCGCCTGCCCCGCCCCCGCCTGCCCCGCCCCCGCCTGCCCCGCCCCGCCCCCGCCTGCCCCGCCCCGCGGAGGATACAGTTCCCGAAGAGCGTCAGCACGATGAAGTAGATGGAGAAGACCATGCCGCCCTGCACGCCCCCCTGAGACTTGATACCGTCATACATGACCTCGTTCCAGTCTTCGCCCGTCAGGATCTGAAAGGGGACGGAGAAACACACAGCCAACCCCTCTCAGCCACGGGCCCCGCGGAGACGCCTTGGCTGCGGAGCTGGCGCCTGCCTGCGGTGGCTCTTGGGGCGTGGGAGGGGCCACCCCTGCCCCGAGGGGCTCTAGGCCTGGCTTCCAGGGAAGGGTGCCTCTGGGGGAGTCACAGCTCGTTCCGTAACTCTGTCCTGCCTCGTGTGACCAGGGGATTCACTACAGATGGAGCTGTGCCCCCCTAAATTCATAGGTTGGAGCTCTTAAACATATTTTTTTTAATGTTTGTTTTTGAGAGCGAAAGAGAGAGAAAGACAGAACGTGAGCAGGAGAGGGGCAGAGAGAGAGGGAGACACAGAATCCGAAGCGGGCTCCAGGCTCCGAGCTGTCAGCACAGAGCCCGACGCGGGGCTCGAACTCACGGACCGTGAGATCACGACCTGAGCCAAACTCACCAACTGTGAGATCAGGACCCCAGCCGAAGTCGGACACTTAGCCGACTGAGCCACCCAGGTGCCCCGGTACGTTGAAGATCTAAACCCTCATGTGACGGTATCTGGGGATGGGGGGTAATCAGGGTTAGATGAGGTCATGATGATGGGCCTCTCATCATGGGAACTGGGGCCTTTGTAAGGAGAGACACCAGAGAACTTGTTCTGTCTCTCTCCATCTCCATGTCATGTGAGGACACAGTGGGAAGGTGGCCATTTGTAAACCAGGAAGAGAGTCCTAACCAGGAACCAACCCTGCGGGCACCTTGCTCATGGACTTACAGCCTCCAGATATACGAGAAATAAATTTCTGGTGCTTAAGCCGCATATTCACTGGTCCTTCTGGCCTGCTGTGCCTGGGGGCAGGGCGGGTGCCAGTGACGGGAGAATGTGTCCGGCACAGGGAGGCAGGTGCTGGCAAACACCAGTCTCCCTGATGCATATGGGATAGACTGAGGGGACAGGCGTGCGTCACCCACACGCTCACTAAAAAAAAAAAAAAAAAATCCAACTTCCCTCCTCTGTAATATTTCCACAAGGATAAAGTAAATGTGAATCAACTCCAAAAATGTCAACCCGTTAATGTGGGTTTCTCAGCCTCGGCCCTGCCTGCTGACATTTGGGGACCGGGTCATTCTCTGTTAAGGGGCCGTCCTGGGCACTGTGGGGTATCGAGCAGCAGCCCTGCCCTCTACCCACCAGGTGCCTGTAGCGTAACTCCCCCAGGGCTGTGACAACCAACCACGTTTCTAGAACTTCCAAGTGTCCTTGGGGGACAGACCCCCCCCCCCCCCTTAGACAAGAACCCCTGTGCTCAAGACCCACCATCAACAATCTTCATGGCTAGTTTCCCTTTCTAACCCCCTGTCCAGGGGTTCTCTTTTAGAAACTGCCCTCCCCGGGGAAGGAGAAAGTGAAATCACATTTTCCATAGATTTCCTGTCTCCCCAACCCCCAAAGAGACAGAACCCACCAGGCTCTGGTGGTCCCAGCCAGGTCAGTCCCCAACCTCAGGGCATGTGCCCACACAGATACAGCAGTTGGTTTGGGGAGAGCACCCAGGGTCTCTTTGCCTTGGAATGTGGGATCAGGGGCATCTCCTAATCCAGGGAGGATGGGTGTGGTAACCATGCCTATTTTCTGTATTCTGATGCTGTGACTTCGCGGGGGTGGGGGGTTTGTTGACCCTGGAGGGAGTCAGGGCCAGCTAATTCCTAGAGATAATGGCCAACTTGCCCGTGGTGTGCACTTTTCTTTTTTTTTTTTTCTTTTTTTTTTTTTAACGTTTATTTATTTTTTGAAACAGAGAGAGACAGAGCATGAACGGGGGAGGAGCAGAGAGAGAGGGAGACACAGAATCGGAAGCTGGCTCCAGGCTCTGGGCCATCAGCCCAGAGCCCGATGCGGGGCTCGAACCCACGGACCGCGAGATCGTGACCTGAGCGGAAGTCAGACACTCAACCGACTGAGCCACCCAGGCGCCCCTACACTTTTCAAATGCAAACCAACCACCTCCTCTATGGGGCTCTTACACTCGGGGCCCACAGTCCCCTGATCTTTCTCATCAGCTAACCTGAGATGGCCCCCACGCCCAGAGCCCCGCTGAAATCACTCCAGCCACTTCTCAATCTGCTTACCCTGCCTCGCGGGATCCTTCCTGCAGAAACCACAATAAAGGCCTGTGCTCATGTTCCCCCTTCTCTGCCTCCTGACCTCCCCCTCGTGGCCCTGCGTGGCCTGCCGTGGACTTCCTCTCTTGGGATCTCCAAGTACAACAGACTGCCTTTCCAATGGCATTTACCCACCATTGTTGATTGAGGGCAAAGCGGAGAAAGAGTGATTCGAGGAACCCCCCTCCTATGCTGAATGGGTGCTTTAGTCTCTGGCACTAAGAGGTATCCGCCCACGGGGGCCAGGTGAAGACCGTACCTGAAACACTGTCATTATTGCTGCTGGAAAAGTGTCGAAATTGGTAGGAGGAGTCCCTTCATCGAAGTTAAACCTGCGGGGAGGACACAGGCATTTCACGCTGGCCCTGCCCTGGGTGCTCTGAGGGCTTAGCTCAGCATCCTGTCTCCGGGGCAACATCTCCAGCATCTCTGTTCCCCAGAAGGACACCCTGACTGGTACCCAGGACCCCGCCCATCTGGGTGAATGCACTGGGCGCCCGGAGCCACGAGGGGGGGGGCGGTCTGCGGGATGGAGGCGAGCCTGGGTCTCTGGACGCACCAGACCCGCTTCTGTCCCCGCACGGGACCCCGGGGAAGCGGAAGTCAGGGAGTCTGCCGAGCGCGCTTACTGGCCACCGAAGAGTTGCATTCCCAAAAGGGCGAAGACCACGAT
The DNA here is from genome assembly GCF_023721935.1 of Panthera uncia. Classification (NCBI taxonomy): domain Eukaryota; kingdom Metazoa; phylum Chordata; class Mammalia; order Carnivora; family Felidae; genus Panthera; species Panthera uncia. The sequence goes on along the minus strand of NW_026057604.1, from coordinate 16,755 downwards.
GAACAGGAAAAGGAGGAACAACAGGCTGATGATGGATTTCATGGAGTTGAGAAGAGAGACGACCAGGTTCCTGAGTGATGCCCAGTACCTGCCAGCAGAGCCCGGGTCGGGGAGGGGCGGTCAGGCCGGTCAGCTGAGCCCGCCCGTCCCCGGTCCCCATCCCCGCCCCTGCCGGGATGCCGGGGGAGCTCCAGAGACTTACTTTGTGACTTTGAAAATACGCAATAACCTGAGGGCTCGTAACACGCTGATTCCAAAGGATGTGCCGGGTTTTATGACGGCCCAGATGACCTCGAAGATGCTCCCGATGATAACCTGGAGCAGAGAACCTGGTCTCGCGTCCACAGGGCCCTGGAAATCGTGCCCTGGCCCCGAACCTTACGGGAACCCAACCAGGAGGCCCCCACACGGAAGCAGGGTGAGGGTCTCCACCCCCAGAAGCCTCGAGGGGCCCCTGGGTACTGCAATAACCATTTCCTTGCGTTTTTTCAGAAATCGAAGTGAAACCCACAGAACGTCAAAGTAACCACTTGAAGCATGCAACCCGGCAGCATTTCGCGCGTTCACAATGTTGGGTCAGCGTCACCTCTATGCAGTTCTGAGACATTTTCATCGCTCCCCCAAGAGACCCCGTCTCCCCACGAGCAGTCACTCCCCATTCCTTCCTCCTCCCCACAACCACATAGAGACTGCTTCCAGTCTCTATGGATATGCCTATTCTGGACCTTTCACAGAAATGGAATTATGCAGTACGTGACCTTTTGGGTCTGGCTTCTTTCACTGAGCATGACGGTTTTTGAGGTCCTTGCCCCTTTAAAGTTCTCAAGCATCATCTTTAACCAACATACACTCGTCTAGTTTTTATCCTTTTCATCTTATGTGAGCGGAGCGGAATCCTGCTCTACGGGCTGATTTTTGTCACTGTCTGTGGCTGGTCGCCTCTCCTTGCTGTGGAGAATTCCATTATATGGCCGTGCCACAGTTTACTTCTCCATTTTGCTGCCACAGGATATTGGGTCCTTTGGTTTGGAACTTTTATAAACGAAAGAGCGCCTGAACGTTTCCCTCCCGCTGGCAGTGGCTAAAAGTTTGGGAACCTCTGTGTCCTCACCGGTATCTGGGATTGCCCTCTCATTCCTTCTGCATTCAGCTGCGTCTCTCACGTCCAGACGTGACCCTACTGTTCCCTTTCTGATGTGCCCAGGCATCAGCCGTTCTTGGCAAGAGCCGGAGAGTTGAACTTCCTATCAACGAGAGTACTTACCCCACAGTCAAAGCAGTTGAAGGAAGAGTGGAAGTAAGGCCGTGTCCCAAGCCCGTACATTTTTATAAACATTTCGGACATAAAGAGTCCTAAGAAAATGAATTCTGCATAGTCTAGAAGGGAGAGGAGGGAGAATGGAAAGGAAGTTAGGTTTGTGGAGTACGTGGCGGGGGGGGGGGGTTCCAGGCGGCTCTGACTTTCCTGTCAATGACAACCCCATCCATCTGGCCTGGCAGGCAGGGAGAGAGGAGGGTCGTTGGTGGCCTTGGCCAAAGATTATGCAAGGCTTCCTTTCCACGGGCCTCGGTTTCTCCTCTGTTAAAGTGAGGAACAACAATTGTCCCCCACCCTCCAACCCACCACCCCCTGGCCGATCTTAAAAAGGAGCGGGGAAAGTTCCATGGCTCTCCACCATGCACTTTTTTGCTCTGGTTCAACGATAAGAGCTGGGCACAGGTCCTTGCCAAGGACTCAGGTTTTGTGCTGGCTGGTGGGTTCCTGTGTGCTTAGTACGTTTTATTTTTTTATTTTTAAAATTTTTTTAACGTTTTATTCATTCTTGAGACAGAGAGAGACAGAGCATGAACGGGGGAGGGTCAGAGACAGAGAGGGAGACACAGAATCCGAAACAGGCTCCAGACTCTGAGCTGTCAGCCCAGAGCCCGACGCGGGGCTCGAACTCACGGACCGCGAGATCGTGACCTGAGCTGAAGTCGGACGCTCAACCGGCTGAGCCACCTAGGCGCCCCAGTACGTTTTAAAACTAATGAACGAACGAACGAACTGCCCGACTAACAAAATAACAATGAGCCCAGGATGCCATAATCTAAGAGTTATGATAAGTCCAGTTTTACACGCCTGAGCTCCAAAGGAGAAACTGAAGTAGAAGTCATAATGGTGTCCTTTTAGTAACCTTTGTGTCAGGGGCTTAGTTGGAGATTCAGGGGCAACCAATCTAAGATACGGCCCTTCTCCCAACTTGGAAAACCTATCTGATGCCCCCCGGTAAAATCCTGTCTTGTTGATGTCTAAAAGTCTTGGACAAGATAAAGCACTTTTGTTCTTTGGTAAGAAAGCATGATAGTCCAAACGCCCTGGGGAGAGGTAACATACGGGAATTTGTTTGCACCAGCAGAGAAATGGCTAATTTCAAGACCTTTTCCGAGAGAGCTTTCTTGGTGGGGTAAGGAGGGTTTCTGAGCGGAAGAAAACAGAAAGGAAGACAAAGGAGCCAAACTTCCAAGAGTTTCAGTTTTGGTCACATAGGTAATTCTGAGAGCCAGGGGTGTTGGGGCGCCTGGGTTGCTCAATCGGTTAAGTGTCTGACTCTCAATTTTGGCTCAGGTCACGATCTCACGATCCGTGGGTTCGAGCCCCGCGTTGGGCTCGGTGCGGGCAGTGCAGAGACTGCTTGGGATTCTCTTGTCCTCTCTCTCTGCCCCTCCCCGCCTCAAAAATAAATAAACATTAAAAAAAAAAAAAAAAAGAAAGTCAAAGGTGTTTCTTTTATCATTCTTTTAAGAGGTGGTTTGAACCGTCAAGGTCCTTCACACTCATTCCTGACCGGATCTTCTTCCCCTTAGTGTTTTGGACTCCAAGTAGCTCCTAGGATCTGAGGGAAACCAGGGTCTCTGGGATCATCAGGCCAACATATCAGCGAGGGACATCTGGCTGTAACTTCTGGTGCATTCTGAGAACCACCAGAAACAACTTTGGGAAACCTGCCCCCTAGTTACCATGGCAACCTGGTTGCTGGCAATGCACAAGACCTGAGAGAATTGTCTGTAGCCCTGGAGGGTCGGGAAGAACTTTCAGGGCCCAATAAACCCAATTTCCAGATGAGAAATCTGAGACCCCGAGAAACGACCACACCTCACGGATTCTAAGACACACGCTTTTGTGCAGTTTGACATCTGGGAAATTGGGGTGTATCTTAAAATCGACATGTCCTCGTTTAAGATAGTAGCCCTGCTTTCTTTCTTTGTGGCAAATAAAATAAAAGGGTGCTTTATAAACGAAGACGCTTTCCGCTGATGTCTGGCTGTCGGTAGTGACTTGTCTGGGGTCACACGATGAGTTAGGAGCAGAGCGGGCACTGAGAACCCAGGTCATCTGGTGACCCCAGGGCAGGGATCTGTCATTAGTCACAGTTTGGATTCTGGGTTCAAATCCTGGCTTTGTCACTTACTAGCTGTGTGTTCCTGGGCAAGTCACTTAACCTCTCTGTGTCTCCTTTTCCTCAAATGGGGATAACTAAAGGACCTTTACAGACACAGAAGCCCAGGACGGGGAGTCCCAACTCTCTGTTCCTGAACCAGGACAGACAGAGCAAAGTGATTAGTGTGGAGAATATGGGAGATTAAAAATAGACTACCAGAGGAGGTTAACACAAGAAGAGTCCTCATTTGTAAGACTCCACGGGGACCAAATTCAATTTCGAGGGTTGGAACTAGGTCAGGGCTCTCAGAAGGAGAGCTGGCCCCTGGGGAGTGTCCTGAGGGGTCAACCAATGTGACGGAGAACAATAAGGGTTACAAGGAAATAATGACCTGGACCAGGCTCCTAGGCCTCTCTAGGCTGAAGACTCGACTGTCTCCAGTGGCTGTCTGGGTCAACCCCGAACCAGGCCAGACGGGGCAAGAAGCTACGAACCTAAGTCAGACAGGCCAGTAGCTGCAGGTGGAGGGCAGCCAGCAGGCAAACGGTGTTGGGAAATCCTCCCTCGGGGCCCACAGGCCAGAGCCAGGGTGTGCGCTTGCCTTCCCCACCGCCGGACACTACTCTTATTGATTTCTCAGAGCTCTTTATTTTTTAAATCCCGGTCAGAGGTCTCCCCACCTCTCACTGCTTCTCCTCACCCCCTCCTGGCCATCAATTCTGATAGTATCACATGCTAACTCCTGGAACCTGGAATAGGCCCAGAAAGGCAAGGCCTTAAGGGTCCTGGTAGCCATTGAAGGAGCCAGATGTTCTCATAGTTGTTGGGGCAGATCTTTTAGGAATGAATCCCGGATATAAGGAGGTCATTAAAGGGCTAGAGAGGAAAGTGGCGGGGGGGGGGGGGGGAGAAAAAGGTTTGAAAGAAGAGGGGAGAAGCAGAGAAAATGGGGGCAACATAAGGGCCACTCTCTGCCCCTAAAGCATCCCCCTCTCTCAACCACAAATCACTCATTTTAACATCCCCAGAGATATTACCTGTTAATTGCATGTGTGTTTCTGTCTCCATCTGGCTGTCCTGTGGTCTCTACCCCTTTCTGTCTCTCTTCCAATGCCCCCTTCACCAGCACCCTTATGCCTCTCTTTTAAAAAGCATCACAGGGGCACCAGGGTGGCTCAGTCAGTTAAACATCCGACTTCGGCTCAGGTCACGATCTTGCGGTTTTTGAGTTCGAGCCCCGCACTGGGCTCTGCGCTGACAGCTCGGAGCCCGGAGCCCGCTTGGGATTCCTGTGATCTCCCTCTCTCTGCCCCTCCCCTGCTTGTTCTCTCTCTCTCTCCGTCTCTCTCTCTCAAAGAATAAATAAACATTAAAAAATTAAAAAAAAAAATCACAGAAGTATTTGGTGGCCTGAATTCCAGCTTCCAGCCCCTCAGGCCCAAAGACTCAGTTGAGGTGCCAGCTGCAAACACGTCCACATCAAAGGGCAGACTCAACAAGGGGTAAGGAAGGAACACGCGGCGCCACAAGTGGGAAAGGGTGTGAGGAAGGGAGCGGGAGTGGGCAGGGGCGGGGCCGGGAGGAAGGGAGCGGGAGTGGGCAGGGGCGGGGCCGGGTGGTACTCACAGAGGAAGTCGGAGAGCCACTCGGGCTGGTTGTAGTGAACAATAGCAACACACAGAGTGTTGAGGGCTACCAGACTGAGCACAGTCCAGTAGAAGGCCTGAGTTTTGACCATGCGGCGGATGTAGAAACGCATCCTCCTCTCCTTTTTGTGAAAAAAAGTCGAGTTCTCCAGCTTGGCACTTTTAATGCTGGCTCGGGCGAAGGGAGACCCTGCCGAGGAGAGGACGGAGGAGGTCAGGGCGTTCCTGTGGAGGCAATTAACCGCCGCGAGGCCCAGGCACAGAATCCGGCCGGGGGATCCATCAGCCTCCCGGGCGAGCCGTCTAGCCCCCCGGGGAGATCCACCATGACCCAGGGACGTAGCGTTCCAGAGCTGGAGCTTACAGGAAGGCAAAGATAATAGTATCAGAAACGGCCAACGAGAGCTCTGGATGTCACGGGGAGACAGATGGCCCTCCACTGATGATGCCAACCTCCTGCGTCTCCCTCTCCTGCCGCATCTGATGGCTCTGGGGGTCATGCCACGGTGGGGGAATGAGGAAGGAGCTTCTGCTCAGGACCCTCGCTGCAGGGAGAACTCCTGGAGAGCCTCCAGGAAGAGGTGTGGCTAGGACATTTAGTTTCCGTGGACACTTCACTTTAGACGTGAGCAGCAAAGAATCTGCCTGCATACACTTTTACTGGTGGAGCATCTACTGTGTGCCAGGCTCTACTCCAGGTGTTTAGGACACTCTAGTTAGCAGAGCCCTGCCTTCCTGGGGACTAATCTCCATTTGGGGAGAGAGAGAGCAAATATGGTAAAAAAAAAAAAAAAAAAAAAAAAAAAAAAAATAGTGTGATGGAAGGTGCAACGTGCTTTGGCAAAAAGAAAAAGCACAGTAGTGTAAGGGGCTGGGGAGCCTCAGGAGGGACCATGGGGCAGGCTGCCATATTCAAGCCAAGCGGTCAAGGTGAAGGCGTTGGTTTAAGCCCCCTTAGTATTTGTGGGCAGAGGAAACAGTAAGTGCAAAGGTCCGGAGGCAGAAATCTGCCTGCCTGACCTATCTGGGGAATGGCATAAGGAAACCAGTATGGCTGGAGTGGAGAAGATGAGGGGGAGAGAAGGAGGAGCTGAGGGCAGGGTGGGGACCGTGCGGAACGAGCAGGGGCTTTACCGGGCCGCGGGGAGAACTGACTCAGCTTCTCACAAGCGCCCTCTAGCTGCTGCAGGGGGTGGGGGGAACAGTCTGGAAGGCCCGGGCAAAAAGAGGGAGGAGGTGACTGCATTGGTCCAGGCCAGCAATAATGACGGCTGGACTCCGCGGTGGCTGGGAAGGCAGAAGAGTGGGCAGACTGGGGATGTGTTACTTCAGGGAGATTTCAACGCCTGCTGCCGGTCGAGTGTGGGTGTGAGAGAGACAGAGGAGCCAAGGTCTTTGGCCCGAGCCCCTGGAGGGACCGAGATGCCACACACTGCGAGCGGACAGGTTTAGGGGAAGGTTCGCAGCTCCTATCTTCTGAATGATCTCTTCTTGAACACCTTCAAGGGCATTCGTTTGTTGGTTGACTGTTCTTTGGCTCATTCATTCTTTCCCCTGCTCACCAGCTTGTTCATCGATTCATGCGCTCATTGGTTGATTTGTCCATTCACTCATTCGTCCACCCAGCAGGTGCATCAGCAGCATCCCACCAGCATGGGACGCGGCAAACGTCTCCCAGGGCGCCACTCCCTTCCCACGCACAAAATTTTAAACACACATGCCCGCTCGGCGGCAGCTGGCCAGCCCTGGAGGCGGGACCCTCTCTCCCTCATGTCCGTCGCCTGCCTGACCTCACAGGCGTTGAGAACCCCAGCGGGGCTCCTCACGGCCCCTTCTCAGTTGGGGCATTTCTGGCAGCTCCCAAAGATGCGCCCAGATCCACAGGCGTCCACAGGGCATGACAAAGAGTTGAGACTTTTGAAGGTCTCAGGTCAGCTTGGGATGTTCCGTGGGGAGGAGGAGGGAGAGCTCAGTCACAGTGGGCGGGAGGCTCCCCACCCCCCACTCCTGCTGGAGCCCCACCGAAAACCCGTTCCACTGCCAACCACCAGGTGACCTTGGCCAAGACACCTCGCATCTTGGGGCCTCTGTGCCTCCGTTTGTAAACAGGGACAACCACACTGCCCACTCACAGGGCTGCTGGGAGAAAACGCCTTAGCCCCATGCTGGCCACCATGGCCATCATAATCTTCGACTAGAACCCCCAGTGCTCCAGTGAAGACCGAGTTCATGTGCCAATTTATTGAGCAAGTCTTTCCTGATCACTGGCCCGGAGACATATCCCACAAGCACAGCACCCACTGGGAAGGAAAAGGGAAGTGCATGTTAACTGAACACCTACTATGTGCTAGGTCCCTGCTAGCTGCGTATTGCCACCTGGATCGTATCTCACGCTCACCTGGACCCACGCTCCCCTTCTCTATACATTCCTGTCTCTAGCTTTTCTCTGGAATGGCAATTGCAGGCAATTCTTAGATTCTACAAATATTTTCGTAAGACAGGGCGCCTGGATGGCCCAGTCGGTTAAGCGTCCGACTTCAGCTCAGGTCACGATCCCACGGTTCGTGGGTTCGAGCCCTCCGTGGGGCTCTGTGCTGATGGCTCAGAGCCTGGAGCCTGCTTCCGATTCTGTGTCTCCCTCTCTCTCTGTCTCCCCCACCCCGCTTGCGCTCTGTCTCTCTCTCTCTCTCTCTCTCTCTCTCAAATAAATCAACATTAAAAAAAATTTAATAAGAGATTTTATGGAACCCAACAGACCCAAAACGTTATCATTTCAACACGGCATCAGTATAGAAATACGTTAAAGAGACGTTTCACGCTCTTTTTCTTGGGCTAAGACTTCTAAATCTGATTAGAAGAATGAAGTACCTCTTTGCTCACACTGGCTCTGCCCGAGGGATCAAGAGCCACAGGTGACCAGTAGTGGTCTGGAATGTCCTGCCGTGAGGACAGCAGCCTGTCACCACCAAGGCTTAAGATGGGGACTTGGGGCACTTTACGTGCCCCTGAAATCGTCCATAAGTTGAAACGGGTCCTGCCCAAGTTGCGGGTTGAATTCGAGCAATCGCCCAGTTTTGACACTATATTACGCGGCCCTGGCAGACGGATACAGCCCGCGCAGAGCTTCCGATCAAAAGTCATCTATAAAGGAATCTGATTTTCCTGAAGAGCTGGTTGCGATGGCAGCTTCCATTCACGGCTCAGCTTTTCCTATAAACGACTCAAATTCCAGAATTCGGCAGTATGTTCGTCAGCTGCAGACGAGACGGCTTTGTGAGGCGCTCAGCGGCTGACTGGACCGCGCAAGGCTGTGCTCGCTGCCGTCCAGGGTTCGACAGCAGACACACGGCTCCGGCCTCATTCCGAAACGCTTAGCTGGTCTCCCTTACGGAAACGAAAGTCAAGTCATTTCCTGGTCAGAACTGGAATTCCAGAGGTGTCCTTTGGGGTACTGGCTGGAGCGGGGGCCCCTTCCTGTGCGTTTCTGAGCCATCAGGCAAAGGGGCTGGAGTTTGGTGGGTTTGCCCGGGGCAAACCTGGTCCGGGGACACCGAGGCCCTGGCCTACGTCCGGGACCCGTCTGGAGAGCTGAACGTCGCCTGCTCTGTTAACAGAAAGGGCACGGGACAGCCGTGGCTCTTAGTCCGACCGCTTCCTACTCTGGTTCCCCGTCCTTCCCCTTATCACGTGCTTATCCCACACCAGCCTGGAACTGCATTCTCCAAGGAGCAAGGTCTCTTACGTCGGCCACAAGTTCAAGAGCAGGGTCTCCCACGGACAAACCATCTGTGAGTCTCTCTCATGGCTTCTTGGCTGGCCCCCCTGTTATGTACTGACCTGGATCCCCTAGATTCATATGCCGGAGTCTTATCCCCTAGTACCTCGGAATGTGAGCCTATTTGGAGCTAGGTTCTTCGACGAGCGGATTATAACGTAAACTCAGGTCCTGTAGGTGGGCCCTAATCCTCTACCAGCCTGGTCTACAGCCTTGGAGGGAGGCCTCAGAAGCAGCCAACCCTGATGGACGCCTTGAGCTGGGAACTCCAGTCTCCAGTCTTCTGCTGTTAAGCCCCCCAAGCCTATGCTATTTTATTATGGCAGCCGTCACAAATGGATGCTCTCTCCCCATTCCACAGAAAGCCCAGCTTAGAAGCAAACCCCTCCCGGGGCGCCTGGGTGGCTCAGTCGCTCGAGCGGTGGACTTCAGCTCAGGTCACGATCTCACAGCTCGTGGGTTCGAGCCCCGCGTCGGGCTCTGTGCTGGCGGCTCGGAGCCTGGAGTCTGCTTTGGATTCTGGGTCTCCTTCTCTCCCTGCCTCTCCCGTGCTCACGCTCTGTCTCTCTCTCTCTTTCAAAAATTAAATGAACATTAAAAACATTTTTTTCAAAAACCAAAACCAAAAACCAAAACAACAAACGCCTCCTTCGTGAAGCTTTCTCTGCTTTTCCACCAAATTCTTCCCAGCCTGTATAGCTATCAGAGTCCTCATAATCAGTCTCTTGTTGCTTTTTTAAAAAATATTTTTTACCTGGGGCGCCTGGGTGGCTCAGTCGGTTAAGCGTCTGACTTCGGCTCGGGTCATGATCTCGCGGTCCGTGAGTTCGAGCCCCGCGTCGGGCTCTGTGCTGACGGCTCAGAGCCTGGAGCCCGTTTCAGATTCTGTGTCTCCCTCTCTCTGACCCTCCCCCGTTCATGCTCTGTCTCTCTCTGTCTCAAAAATAAATAAATGTAAAAAAAAAAAAAATTAAAAATATTTTTTACCTACTTGCTGACGTACTTAATTAATTTTTTAAAAGAGAGCGAGAGCACAGGGTGGGGAGGGGCAGAGGGAGAGAGAGAGAGACAGAGACAGAGAGAGAATCCCAAGGAGGCTCCACACTGTCAGCACAGAGACCAACTCGGGGCTCAGTCTCACGACCATGAGATCGTGACCTGAGCCGAGATCGAGAGTCAGACACTCAACCGATTGAGCCACCCAGGCGCCCCCAGTCTGTGTTGCTTTTAAGTAACTTCAACCGTACTTAATTACTTTTCTGATTTCAAAAGAAATGCCTGTCACTAATTTGTACGTTTTAGAAAATTGTCGTGTAGAAAGTGAAAGAAAATCCCTCACACTTTTCCACACTTTTAAGTATGACTCATACTTAATATTGTTCTTGCAATGGGACCATACATTTTACATAATGCCGTGCCACTTGGTTTTTTCACTGAGAAATCACTTTCAAACATCTTTCCATGCGAGCAGCAGCCATGTTCTTTTTCCTGGCTGCGTAACAGCCCATCGTACGTAAATACTGCAATTTCTTCAGTCGTCTCCCCATTTCTGGGCATGCGGGTTGTCTCTGGTTTTCACTTTACTTTCTTGTGTGTGTTTTCACTTAAAAGATTCTAAGTAATCTCTCTACCCAACACGGGGCTCCAACTCACCACCCCTAGATCAAGAGTTGCACGCTCTACCGACAGAGCCAGCCGGGCTCTTTTGGTTCTCACTCTTTTGAACACCAGAGACAACGCTGTTGAGAAGAGGCATCGATCTTTTGCACACGTGGAAGAAATATTTTTGAAGCAGAAATGCCGGGTCAAAGAATAGGAACATCTACAGTTAAATAATACCCAACCACGCGGTGGAAACCGTGCAAACCAAACTCCTACCCTCAGCACGCGACAATGCCCATTTCCCCACATCCTTGCCAACATCGGGTAGTATCACTTTTCCATCTTTTCTAGAATGACTGATGAAAAAGAACCTCTCCATCGGTGAGGAGCAGGTACCCAATCTTATCCACAGAGGTGATCCTGACTCGAGTATGCCAATCTTTTGGTGGGTGAGCCAGACGTAACGGATCAAACACACAGAGCACTGCTGGGAGTGCTCCCGTTCTTGAACTTGCTGTGGGAGGAGGGACACAGATGCACCCACAAGTCGAAGGAGGTCTAGTCCAGCATTACAAGGCAAAAGAGGGTTATGGCTAGAAATTAAAAATGCAAATTGAAACGAGCTTGAAGGTGTCATTACAGACCTACTTAGCTGGGAAAGGGAATTAAATGGGCAATATACGCAGTGGCTGGGGAGGGGGGAATCCGTTGAACATATGAGTGCTTGGCAGGTTTATACATGGGTTCGGTGTTTCTGAAACCCAGAAGGGCTCTGTGAATAATGAGTTGAAAAGCTGTTGGTATCTTTGATCCTGTAATTATCCCCAAGGAAACACGCCCAAAGGGTGGGGGCAGTAATTGTACATAAATGCTCGCGGTGGTGCTCCTCTGTGGGGGCAAAACACTGGAAACTCCAACACCATAGGACAGAGCCGCGGCTAAGCAAACAACTACGGGGACGCCACGCTCCGGGAGGATGGGACTGCAGTGGAAATGATGTCAAAACCCAGCGCACAAGGTCAAAAACCAGGGGGGAGCGAAAACAGCAAAGTATGGAAGAGTTGGTGCCTGTGGATCAGAACCACGTGTATATATTAAATTCCCTTCTCCCCTTCCTTCCTCCCCTCCCTCCCTTTAAAGGCTTTCTCCCCGCAAGGTCATGTGTTACTTCCCCTGCCTGGATGCTCTCCCACTTTCATTACTGGGAATGTTTAAAAACCCACTTCAGGGCGCCCGGGTGGCTCAGTCGGTTCAGCGCCTGACTCAGGTTGGTTTGGGCTCAGGTTCGTGAGTTTGAGTCCCACATCGGGCTCTGTGCCGACAGCATGGGGCCTGCTTGGGGTTCTCTCTCTCTCCCTCTCTCTCTGCCCCCCTCTCCCGCTTGCTCTGTCTCTCTCTCTCTCTCAAAGAAAAAAATTTTTTGTTCAAAATATAATCTAGTCTCTCCGGAGAAGGTCGGAAGCAGCACGGTCTCAATCAGGAGGGGCGCGCAGGGAAAGAGCAAATGTCCCCTCCTCCCCAGGCTCTGCCCTTGACAAGAACCGACAGCAACAGACCGAGCACAGCCTCCCGCCTGGCTCTCTCTGCTTTCACAGCCACGGCCAACTCCTATACTCATCCTGCAGTCCTCAGCTTCAATGTCACCTCCTCCGAGAAGCCTTCCCTGACCACCCCCCATTCTTCCAGAGCACGCCAAACCCGGGGCGTCTCCTCAGCAGCGCCACGATCACGACAGGCTTATTTCGGGAACTACCTGTTTAACATCGGCGTCCTGCCCTGGACCGCAAGGCCCACGCGGGTCGGGATTTGGTTTCCCATCCTATTCACAGCCGGCCCTTCGTAAGAGCAGCCCCTCCGTGAGTACTGACGAATCGTAATACCATTACTGGGAGCTTATGCTCTGCCGGGCGCCCTTCTGAATGCTTACTGGGGATTATTTAGTTTAAGCTCCACGGACGGTATCAGGAGGGAGGCGCCGCTGTTATTCCCATAATCGCGTCACCTCCTCCAGGAGACAAAGGTGGCAAGGGGCAGAGTAGGGATCCAAGTGCAGGCCTGGAGGGCCCCAGGCCTTCAGCGCGCATCTCTGACGCCATTGGTGACAGCCGAGCGCCAGGAGGCAGCCGGACGGACTCACCCACGGAGGCGATGTCGGCCAGCTGGTCCTCAGCCTCCTCGGGGTTGAGCAGGTCGGTCTTGCTTTTCTTTATGGTGGCTCTCCGCAGAGCTCCAACAATGGAAACATGGCAAGAGAAAAAGACGTTACCCTTTTGGACACCGGAACCACACCTCGGCGCCCCTGCGTCCTCGGCCCCAGGTGTTGTTCTGCCAGGGACTCTCTGCCGGGGTGTTGGGTTTAACCCTCACGCCAATCCGGTCCGGTGGGAGGGAAGAGTATGCCCATTTTGCAGACGGGGAGACCGAGGCTCGGGGGGGAGGGGTTACATGACTTTGCCCAAGGGGTCAAGACGAGAACCACGTCCTGTTCAGTCTGACTTTAGAGACCGAGGTCTGGGCTCTCAGTTGTCATTGCCCTTGGGGGATGCCTGGGGCCGGATATACAGTGACCCCTAATGAAGGCAGCCCACCCTTGACCTTTAGTACGCTTGCCAGGCCGGCCGGGACTGCGGATCCCTTTGCTCAGTATGTAGGTTCTGCTCCTCCCCCACGGGCTCTCCAGGGGACAGGGAGTTCAGGCACACGCTTCCAACAAAATGATTTAGACACCCCCGTGGGTCACCTCTTCCCCTCCCCCGCAAACAGTAAAATCCATTTTGTAACCCTCCGAGATAAACCCTAGCTCCTTTACTTCCTACTCTTGCCTGGTATTTTCGATCCAAAGCCCTTGCTCTGTCTCACCGAATTTCCAACCGTGAGACCACGGTCCTGAACAGTAAGCCGGATTCTTGGCTATTTATTTATTCAGCAAACACAGACGGTGAGTCATGACCTTGAGTCAGGTAGGCGTTGTATTTGCAAGCATTAATGTAATCTTCATAAACTATCCGATGAGGTGGGTATTATTATCATAATGCCCATTTCACGGATGCGGAAAACCGAGGCACGGGGTTAAAGCAGAAAGGGCAGGCCAGAACACGAAAAACCTGCGCCAACGTCCTGAAATTCCCGAAAGCCGCAGATTCCTGCCATTCCCTGTATCCTCCTGGTCCTGACCTGGTCTTGTGTTTGTTCTTGGTGTCACCTGGGCTCTGAACGTCCATCCCCTGGAGGCCCCTGACAACCAAACAGCCTGTTCCCCCAGCACTGGCTGCTCTGGTCTCCCCCCGGGAGCCACCCCCCCCACCCCCTGAGCCAGGTTCAGAGCAGTTACCATCAAAGGGATGCCTCTGCTCCCCGTCGGTTTCATCCTCGGCGAGGATCACCTCTTCTGAGGAGGAAGAGCGCAGAGTTAAGCTCCAGCGTCTACGGGGCTCTCCTGGGACGCGTTCCCTCGGACCAGGAAGGGCAAGGGTCTGCCCGGCCACCTTCCCTCTCCTCTTGCTGATCGCGGCAGCTCAACCAGCCAGCAGGGTGCTGCTCGGTTCTTCCTGCCTCGCAGCCCACGTCAGCAAGAGCAGGAGAGCGAGCACCACCTCCACGTCCCTCAATATGAGACCCAGCTCCCTCATAAGGCCTTGCCTGATTCGGCCCCCGCCACCTCCCTGCCCTCCTTTCCTCCCCATCTGCCCTGCGTGTCCCTGCTCCAGCCACACCGGCTTCTTTGCTATGACTCAACGCTGCCCCTACCCCAGGACCTTTGCACCTGCTATCCCCTCTGCCCCGAACACCCTTCGCTAGACATCCACACGGCTTCCTTCGGGTCTGCTCGGACATCACCTCCTCGGAGAGATCCTCTCTGACCAGCCCACCTCCTCCAACTCTTTTCTACTTCCTAAGCTGCGTTATTTTTCTCCTCGGCACTGGGGAGCACCCCGCGTTGTCCGTACTTGTTTCTTTTCTGTCTCCCTCACTAGAACGTCGGAGCCCCATCTTTTGTTCTGTCACATCCTCAGAGCCTAGAGTGGGTGCTCCATAAGCATTGGCAATGGCTGAGCCAATAAACACGTGCCTGCTGCGTGGACCACCTCACTGCACACTCCACAGCCCTGGAAGGTAGGCGTGAGCGTGTCTCCATTGAACCACCCAAGAAACCGAGGCACAGGGAAGGGAGGTACGCTGCTAGGCGGCGGCAGGGCTGGGACGTAAACTAAAGTTGACGGGAACGGAGGAGGCGATGTCCTCTCCTGGCTTCACCCCGGAAGTCCCGCTGCCGTAGCCCAGATTCCGGCCTCCGGGAAGTGGGGCTCCTTGGTCAGGGGCCCTCTTTGCTCCCCCCTCAGGCCCTCCCCTCACCCACCTTCAAGCCGCGGGCATGCCTCCGTGCGCGCTCCGGGGCCTGGGATTTCGGTTCCCGGGCCCCAGGATGAATGGGCCTCACCTGCTTTTGAGATCCACTCCATGTACCCGTTGAGCTCCCGTTCGATCTGCTGCTGCCTCCTCAGTTTCAGAAAGGCCCGCCGGTTCTCCACCCGCTCCCTTTCTTTGGCAAACTCCCTGCAGAAGCAGGAAAGAGCCGGGTCTGGCCGTTGTACACGTTTTAGGGACTCTGTGTGTGCGCGTGTGTGTGTGTGCGCGCGTATTTAGGGGTTCGAAAACCCCAGGAGGGCAGTGGACTTTAACACGAGGTATCAGGTCTTCTGGGAGAGCACCACAGGGATGGGGGTGTTTCTGCCAGCTTCCCACATTATCCAACAGCTGCACCCCAGCTAGAGGAAACAAGTCAAACCGAAGGCTGCACACCCCCTTCTCATTCTCTGCACTCCCGGGTGAAGAAGATTTGAAGCCCTCTTTTAGGTTAGGCCAAGGAGACACAAGCTGATTTCCTGCCACAGCCTCCCTTCCCTCATATATGCCCTCCCCCCCTTTCCCTTCCCCTCCCTCCTCTTCGTGTTTGGAACATGCGGTGGCTCTCTTGTGAGTGTGAGGCAGCCACTTTCAGACCATGAGGCATCCACGAGACCGAAAGCCTCTGCCTGGTAACGACGTCAGAGCAGAAAACCAGAAGGAACTGGGGTCCCTGATGGCACTGTGGAGCCACTATGCCGCTCCCCAGACTTCTTGTGATCAGAAAAAGAAAATCTATTTATGATTAAGCCAAAAAACCCCACAAAACACCCAATACCCGATCTTGGGGGTACGGGACAATATATGTCATGGAAATGCATGCTTGACTGTATATTGAGATTTTGCATTTGGAAAACAGGAAGGGGAAAACCCAATCTACTGGGTTTTTTTTTTTTAATGTTAATTATAGGAAGTAGCACTCTATAGAATTTTCTTGTGTGATGGGCTGTGTGCTGGGAAAGACTTCTGAATGAGAGGTCTGCATTGGAAAGAAGCTCCCTTTTCCTGGGTGGAGGCTGCTCAATGCCAGGGGTGCAGGGTTGTGAGTCGAAGTTGCACCGGATTTCAGCCCCCTTGAGTCCTTTTGCTGGGTGCTCTCAGCAGTGCACAGCCTGTGCATCTGTACCTGACTTGCTAATAACTTTCTGGCTAACCCAAGACAAGGGAAGAAGCCTACTCTCTGCCTCTGCCTGGAGTATGAAAACAAAGGTTCGATGGCCTCTTTATGGTCAGAAGATGGTGACGGGGAGTGGGATGGGGAGAGTACCAGACACTTACCCTGACAGCACACCCAGCACGAGGTTCAGCATAAAAAAGGAGCCAATGATGATGAGGGGGATGAAGTACAACCAGTTCCAAGTGTTCCCTGAGGCATCGTTGCTCTGTGGGAGGTGAGGAGGGAAAGCGGGTGAGTGTTCAGTGGGATTCGGGTATGACCTGACAGGTGGGAGAAGGGGGAGCTCTGCTCTTAAATGTCCATGGCCTGTGGAGTCCTAGAGCTCTGGCAGCCCAGACAAGGAAATAGAACACAGGATCAATTAGTGGGGGGACACCTGAGAGGTATCATTAAAAGCACAAAGCCCCCTCCTAATCATGTAGCCCTCACAGGACTCAGGAACCAGCATGAAACTCAGAACTTCCCAGACCAAAATCCATGAGGAGAGAGAAAAAAAAAAGCCCAATCAAAATGCACAAATGAACCCCTGGTTCCCTCCTCCTCTCTGACACAGTCACACTTTTCCCTTACAGGAGGGTGCATGAAGGCAGAGTCTGACTCCCGGGTTAAATCACCAAGACAACCAACAGGGCTGTGAGCCTTTTCCTCAAATGTCTCCCTCCTCTGTGCCCTGCAGCCTCAGTGTCAATCTCAAAAATATTCCTGGAAGCGCCCAGCTCAGTTTTCAAG
>NW_026057603.1:0-19852 GCF_023721935.1 Panthera uncia | reverse complement strand
GGGGGGGGGGGGGGGGGGGAGTGAGAGAGAGAGAGAGAGAGAGAGAGAGAGAGAGAGAGAATACCAAGCGGGCTCTGTGCTTTCAGCGCTGAGCCCCTATGCGGGGGGGGGGGGGGGGGGGGGGGCTGGAACTCACAAAGAGCCAGATCATGACCTCAGCTGAAATCAAGAGTCAGTCCACGACTGAGTCACCCAGGTGTGCCAGTAACACCTTACAAAATGAGCCAATTTGCAGGAATATACTCACCAAGCACATACCGGCACAGCTTTCCAGGTTATTCCTAAGCAAAACACCACTTAAGTCCCTCCTTTGTCAACCAAAATTCCCTTAGTGTTAATGGCTGAAATGTTATACTTGCCAGAAGGTTTATATGAATAAAAACATCCAGCCCCTTGAAACAAAAATAAATGGAGGCATAAGCAAATATAAACGATAACAGAGCAAACTTTTAAAAGCAATGTTATTTGCCCATTCCCTTCTGGGGAACAAAAACTGTTGTTTTTGGTTTGGGTTCCCCTGCTCAGATAGCGGTGGGATAGAGAGTGGACCAGAAGTGTTTATTTGCTTAAGACTATTTCTACCTCAAGAACACTTTTACGTAAGTTGAGTCCCCACTAAATATGAATCTTTACTCCCAAGAATACAGACTCCCAAGAATGGGCAGTTAGCCCATTACACTGAAGTCCCTCAAGACCAGAAAGGGTGTTGGAACTTCTCCTTTATTCAAGTTAAAGAGGCTTATTTAGAGGATCAACAACCCAGAGTCCTTATCTCCTGCCCTCCTGCATTAAGTAGGCAAAAGGTGAAGTCTGACTCCCCCACTGATTGTTATCCTCTCAGACTTTGGAAGATAAAATATATTTAAGCTAAAAATATTTGGAATATTACTCATTGACCAGACCTGATGAGCTGTGGACCAAAGAGAAGTAAATGAAATTCAAATTTTTGCTCATTTTCTCTCCAAGTGATTATGATCAAACAGACTAAGAAGAAAATTAACCCCCAAGAGAAGATGGCTATAAGGACCTATATTTTTGTTTTCATCATGGAATTCACAAGAAAAAATAAAGTGGCTGCAAAACAGTCAATGATTTTAAAACTGAGTTGATTTCATGCCAGCTAGAGAAAAGCCAATACGGTTACAGGGCAACTCATGGCTTTAATTCCAGCGGAGGTCCCGGCAGACCCTGGATATGAAATCCCTGGCCACGATCATGTCCAAAGCAGACGAAAGCAGAAGCTACCACACTATTCCTCATAAATGAATTTCCTCTCTCTCTGTGTAGATTTGTCTTCATGCACATATTTTAAAAATAGAATCATTATTTTAAACCTGCCTTTTTATATTATTTATTATATAAATCACTTTTCAAAATTATGTTTTACACCATTTTTAAGTAGCTTATTCCAACACATGATTGTTTCCCACATAACTGAAAACATTTCTTGGTGTTCAACTGCTATTTCCAATTTTTGGCTTTCATAAACATTACTCCAGTGAGCAAGTAATTATTTCCTTTACAATATGCTCCTAAAAGTGGAACTGCTGGGTCTGGGTGTATGCACATTTTAAGGTTTTTAATCATCAAGCTGCTCTTCTGATAGGTTGTACCAATTTAAACTATCACAAGACAATCATCTGAGAATCATTCTAATCCTTGCTCAGTGCGTACGTGATCGATAGCATCTTTTCTTTTTTTTTTTTTTTTCATTGAATTGCTAAAACTATTTCATATACCAATTGGTAAATTATGTCTCTTCTTTGGTTAAGTAATGTGGGCAAGGTAACTCTTATGCTTCAGTTTTCCTCATCTGGAAAATGGGGATATTAATAAAATTGATGTTGTGAGGAGATTAAAAATTTTTAATAGTTCCTACAGTGAGTTCAGTTTCTTATTGATTTCTTTTTCTTACTGATTTTTAAGGGCCTTAGTCCATAAAGATATTAATTATTGTTTTCAATATATTTAATGCAAATATTTTGTCAGGTTTATGATTTCCTTTTTCAATTTTCTGATGATGGGGCTCTTAGCTATGCATACGTTTTAAAATATCATTAAAGCATTCACTTTAAATCAGAATAAGTTACAGAGATCCAATATTCAAATACAAGAAAAATAGAAAAGGAAAGCGTGACTCTTTAGTTTGTAAAAAGGAAAAGGATTGATAAATTTGACTATGTAAAAACAGGAATTTTTATATGAAAAAAAAACAAATTTAAGAGGTAAGAATAACATAGAAAAATATAAGCACAAGGCTAATCTCCTTTAAAAAAATCTCCACAAAAAGCTGCAACAAAACATAAAATAAGGCTATAAACAATTCAGAGAAAAAGAAATACAAATACCCCACTTCACTCATAATCAAAGTGAGATATCCCTTTTTGCATATCGACTGACATGGGTTTTTGCAAATTAATTATGCATAACATTGTGGTCAGGTACAGTCGTGTACAGTGTTCACTGCACAAGGACATCTAGCCAAGGGGGTATGTTGGGACTCAATTCCTGCTAATGTTCCACTTGTTAAATCATGTGCCTGCAGGGCGGCCTCAACCAGAGGGAGGGACTTCAGTTTCTCACAAAGCACTATACGGTCTAAGAGAAACCCTGATACTCCTGTGGTGTTGGTGAAGAGTTCAAAAATGGAATTCTCATATACTAAGCAGCCTCTTTGAGAGTAATTTGGCAAAGTCTACTAAAATGAAATATAAAAATCTTTTGACTCTACAATTCTAGGATTTTATTGGTACACGTAGTTCAAGATGTTCATATAAAGATGTGCATTTCAGCATTTTTCATCATAGCACATACATAAAAGAACCCCAAAACAATCTAAAAATACAAACCTAAAGTATAAAAACATTAAGTTCTTTTAAAAAGCATTATATACCTACAGATTATAAAATTGCTTGTTTATAAGATTAAAGAGATTCGGTGCCTGAGTGGATCAATCCTTAAGCATTTGAGTTCGGCTCAGGTCATAATCTCACAGTTTGTGAGTTCGAGTCCCACACTGGGTGATCTTAAGCCCCACTTTGGGTGAGCCCTGTTCTCTGTCTCTGTCTCTGTCTCTGTCTCTCTCTCTCCCTCTGCCCCTCCCCGCACCCACGCGCGTGTGCTTTCTCTCAAAATAATAATAATAATAGATTAAAGAGATTGATATGGAAATATTTTGAAGTTATATTACATGAAAAGCTCAAACTCTAGAGCAGTAAATGTAGGATGTCTTGCTTGTGTTTTGATAAAGATAAATACTTGAATGAAAACTGTCTGAAATGGGGGGAAAAGAATTGTTCATTCCAGGTTATAATTGGTAAGAGACTAAAGTCTGGGGGGGGGGGGCGGGGAGTCAAACTCACTTTTAGCCTGAATCACCTTGTAAAGTTTGACCTTTGACCATGTGGCATGTTATTTTCATTAAGGCAATTAAACTCTATCCTTTTTGCTTTCATGATTTCTTCTTACAGAGATCCAGGTTTACACAGAAATGGATAAGTATTCTGTGCAGAAAAAATATAAATCCCTGACCAAAATATGAAAACCTAGAAACACAAATACATATAGATTCCATCATGGCCTAGATGCGATGTGCAAACTTTATTCACTCATTCCTTTGTCTCCCCAAAATCAAAGAGTGGCTTTCTCTGCCCTTTTAACTCAAGGGCTGAGGCGGAGCCTCGGGGGGGGGGGGGGGGGGGTGCTGAAGAAACAGCTACTAGATTCAGATACCACCCTTCAGACAACAGAGCCAGAGTAACAACAAAATTCTTGATGTAAAAAACAAACATAACTCTCATTCATATGATCATTGGCTTAAAGCAATTGGGCTGTTCATTGACAATATCATTCATTCATTCATACATTCAACAAACATTTATTGTGTCCAATCTAGCATGCCTTATACGTGGCAAGGGGAATACTGAAGTCTCAATGCTTCTAGGGCATGAGGCCAGAGGGTACTAAAACCACCCTATTTGGTGACATATCCGTTTAGCCTGTGCTTAGAAATAATGGATCTAGTCCTCAATGAGATACTAGCAAACCAAATCCTGCAACACATAAAAGGATTATACACCATACCCAAGTAAGCTTTATTCCAGGAATGCAAACTTGGTTTAACATCTGAAAATCAATTAATGCTATATTAATAGAATGAAGGACAGAAAACACACAATCATCTCAAGAGAGCCACAAAAAAAAAAAAAAAAAAAAAAAGTCTTTGACTCTTGCATGATAAAGATGCTCCCAAACTAGGAATAGAAGGGAACCTTTTGATAAAGGGCATCTATGAAAAGCCCACAACTAACATGACACTAAATGGTAAAAACTGATTGTTTTCCCCCTTAGATCAGGAAGAAGACAAGAATGTTCACCCTTGGGCTCTGTCATGGTGGGTTTGCTATAAAAGACCATCAGCCTTGTGGGACTGGCTAGATGTCAGAGTCACAAGAGAGGCTAAGAATATTATAAAGTTTCTCAATGTTCTTCAGCAAATTCCTAAAAATACAGCATATAGAAAGTATACAGAATAGATTACAACTGAGAAGCTGAATATGGTTAAAGCAGAATCAGGTGTTAAGAAATTCAAAGACCAACTTCAGGGTGGCCAACTATAGGAGTGATTCTTCAGGCTGAAAATGAACTAAGTCTGGCCAGAAAAATGATACAGTGGAAATCAAGGTAGCCTTTAGAGGAAGAGCCTCCTGCCAACCAATGGAAATGGCCAATATAATCATTATTAAATGACTAGTGTGGTGATAGAAAACCAATGTAATTAAATGTTCTGTTATATGAAAAGAAAAAGAAAGAATGTCCACTCTTGGCACTTGTATTTAACATGATAGTGTATAATGAGTGAGGGCAATTAGACAAGGAAAAGAAGACAAAAGATCTTCAGATTGGAAAACAAGAAGTAAAATTATCTCTATTTGCACATAAAATGTTATATAGAGAAATAATAAGGAATGCACTGAAAAACTATCGGGACCAAAAAATGAGTTCCACAAGTTTGTAGGGTATAAGATGAATGCGTAAAAATTAATTTTTGCATATTATATGCTAGCAGACAACGTTCTCAAAATGAAATAAGAATATAATTTCATTTATAGTGGCATCAAAAATAATAAATATGCAGGCATAAATTTAACAAAGAAGGAACAAGACTTCTATGCTGAAAACTACAAAACACCGTGGAAGGAAATTAAGGAAGATTTCTAAATAAGATCTAAACTTCTAAATAAGATCTAAATAAGGTCTAAATAAGATCTAAATAAATGGAAAGATGTTCGTGTTTACAGACTGAAAGACTTCACATTGTTAAGAGAACAATATTATTCAACACAATCCCCATCAAACTCCCAGCTGGCTTTTTTGCAGAAACTGACAAGCTGAATGTGAGATTTATATAAAAATGCAAGGAGATTAGGATGGCAAAAAATCTTGCAAAAGAAGAACAAAGTTAGAAGACACTTTTCTGTTTCAAAACTTGCTGCAGAGCTATAGTAATCTAGACAGCACAGCATATTAATAGATATGTAGATCAACAGGATAGAAGTTCAGAAATAAACCTTACATTTACTGTCAGCTGATTTGTGACAAGGTGCCAAGACAATTCAATAGGGAAAGAGTCATCTTTTCAACAAATGGTGCTTGACAACTAGATATCCACATGCAAAAGAATGAAAATTAGAACCCTACAATACACCACACATAAAAATTAACTTAAAACAGATCACAGATCTAGGGGCACCTGGGTGGCTCAGTCTGTTAAGTGCCAGACTTCAGCTCAGGTCATGATCTCACAGTCCGTTAAGTGCCAGACTTCAGCTCAGGTCATGATCTCACAGTTTGTAAGTTCAAGCCCCGCACTGGGTTCCCTGCTGTTGCAACAGAGTCGGCTTTGGATCCTCTGTCCCCCCTCTCTCTGCCCCTCCCCTGTTCAAGCGTGTACATTCTCACTCTTTCTCTCTCAAAATAAATAAATAAATAAAAGTTTAAAAAAATGTATCACGGACCTAAATGTAAGAGCTAAAATTATAAAACTCTTAGAAGAAAACTTAGGTGTAAATCTTCTTGACATTGGTTAGGCAATGGTTTCTTAGATAAGACTCCAAAAATACAAAGAGAAGAAAAAAAGGTGAACTGGAAATAATCAAAATTTCAAAATTCTGAATTGCAAACCATATCAAGAAAGTGAAAAGACAACCCACAGAATGGGAGAAAGTATTTGTAAATCACATATCTGGTAATGACTTATCTCCAGTATATAAAGAATTCTTTTATCCCAATAACAGGAAGTCAAGGGGCACCTGGGTGGCTCAGTCAGTTGAGCGTCCGACTTTGGCTCAGATCATGGTCTCATGGCTTGTGAGTTTGAGCCCTGCATCAGGCTCTGTGCTGACAGCTCAGAGCCTGGAGCCTGGTTGGGATTCTGTCTCTGTCTCTCTCTGCCCCTCCCTGACTCATGCTCTGTCTCTGTCTGTCTGTCTCTCTCTCTCTCTGTCTCTCAAATATAAATAAACATTAAAAAAAAATAGGAAGTCAAATTACCTAATTAAAATTGGGCAAAGAATCTGAATAGACATTTTTCCAAAGAAGACATATGGATGGCCAACAGGTACGTGAAAAAGATGCTCAATGTCATAGTAATTAGGAAAATGCAAATCAACACCACTATGAGATACAACTTCACATTTACCAGGATGGCTAAAATCAAAAAGATAAATAACAAGTATTGGCAAGGATGTAGAGAAACTGGAAACTTCATATACTGCTGGAGGGAATGTAAAATGGTACAGCTGCTTTGAAAAACTGGCAGTTCCTTAAAACATAACATAAACATAGGATTACTATGTGGCCCAGCAATTCTACTCCTAGAAATATACCAAAAAGAAATGAAAACATATGTTCACCAACAACTTGTACATGAAGTTCATAGCAGCACTCTTCATAGAACCAAAACCTAGAAATAACCTAAATGTCCATCAACTGATGGAAAGAGAGAAAAAATGTGGTATATTCCTATAGTGGGATGTTACCCGGCAATGAAAAGAAATGAAGGACTGATACATGCTACAACATGGATGGCCCTTGATAACACTATGCTGAGTGAAAGAAGTCAGTCACAAAAGGCCATGTGATGTTATGATTCCATTTATATGAAATGTTCAGAATAAGCAGAGAAGATTTGTTATTTAGGGCTGGGGGTTGAGAGGGATGGTAAAAGAGACTGATGGTTGCACAACACCGAATATACTAAAAAATAATGAAGTGTACATTTTCAGTGGGTGAGTTTGGTATGGTATGGTAATTATGTCAATACAGCTGTTTTTAAAAAATAGAAATAATGATTAATGGTCTTCCTAAAACTTCGAGAAACAGATGCAGCCCTAAGCTGAAAGGTTCAAAAGAGCCTAAAATCAAGAGTGAAAAGCAAGCTAATTTGTGGCCTGTAATGATTATTTTACAAAAGCCCAAATCAAACATCTTCTGTGGTCAAGCATAACTTTTTATTTTAACTCACTTTCTATATAAATCGGTTGCACAATTTCTCAACATGATTAGTCACTTTATAGGGAATTATAGCAATCTGGGCATTTTTCGCTATACTGGGTAAGAGCTAGAACAGTCATATTTTAAGATTCTATTCTGCTTCTTAGTGATCAGTTATGCAATATTCCTTGCCCTTTGTAAAGGCAAAATTCACTTTTCTAATATTAATCCCAACAATATTTTGCAGCAAAAGAACTAAGTCCTGGGCGTACTTTATAGCTGTTGTATTTGAGTACGGATTCAATTCTACGCTTTACCAGTGCAGAAATATAAAATATAAATTCTTCCTTACAATGAAAGAAGCCACACTGTTTTTTAAAGTAAGACAAAGGAAACTAAGCGTCATTTGCACAAGATAGTTTACTAAAATTAAGATCCTAATCAACACCCCCCCTTCCCCATCCCACCCATCCCATTCCCAAAGGCGTCAATACGAAGTCTCTGATGTTCTGGTGCATTGTATAACCCTTGTCATTAACAAGAAGGAAAGGTGTGATCTAGTCTCGGATTTTGATTTCTCTCCTTTGTAGAGGGTTCCTCCTTTGGCGACATTAACATAAGCGCTAGTAAAGCTTGTGATTTTTCAGGGTGTGAAGCAGCGCAGTATAAACAAACCCATGTGGGGGTAAGTTGGAATGACAGAATGCTATCTAGCTGGAGACATCCTGGAGCTGATTAAAAAAACCTTCATCTGTGCCCTGTCACTTCCTTTCAGCAAGATCCTGTTAATGTTTACACAATTTTAAAAGTGTATCAGATATCTCAAGGAATAACGTAAATGGCCCCTTTGAGGTTTTTTTTTTTTTTAATGTTGATGGAAAAAAAATCAAAATAATGTTTTTAAATTTTTTTTCTTGTTCAATTACAAATAACGACACCAAAGTGGTGTTTATCCCTACTGTACAAGAAAAGCCAAACGTATCTCTTTCCCTTTTTTTTAAAAAAAAAAAAAAAAAAAAAAAAAAACCAACCCAACTTAAAACAGAGGATTGTAACTTAGAAACGTTACACACGATTCCTTCCATAAACTGAACTTTCAGCCCTCGGTAACTGAGTTGGTGAGGTATGTTTCCCCCAGTTTTGTAGCTTTGGGGTCTAACATAAAACAGATTATCTTTTGAAACGATTAAGCCTTTTTAAAGTTAGTTTCTAAGTATTCAGAGTTCTGCCAGGATTAGAGGAGGCAATCAGCACGTCTACTCCGAAAACAAACCATAAATCAGTTGACAAGCTTGAAAGAATTCGGTTCTAGTCTGTTCGCAAGCCAAGCGTAAATACAGAAAAACCTGTTGGCACGTTTATCTAGCTCTCTAAGTTTCCCGTTCTAAAAACACCGCAATACGCAAATGGCGTTTCTCGTAACTTTCAGGCTCCGAAGAAATTCAGATAAACACCCAGGCGAGGCATCTCGTGTGGAAAATGGAGCCTGTGCCTTTAAGGTAAAATCGGCTGGATCCCAAAACGCATTCCACTTCTCCACGACAAAGAGTTTGGGGCAGCGCTACCTCTCGGGTTTCTCCGACGGACCTGGCGGGTTCGGGCACAGCCCGACGTGCCGCCGAGCCCTCGGCCGTCCCAGCTGCCCTGAGCAAGCCCAGCGCCCGCGCGGCCGGGGCGCTCCGTGCGCCCGGGACTCACCGCTGCTGGGCTGCGGGGACAGCGTGGAGACCGAGGTCTGGCCCATGTCTGGGGTCGTGGGGCCAGGTCCGGCGATCACGCGGCTCCTTTGGTCCTTCGATCATGGGTCCGCTCGCAGGCAGGTTTCCAAGCGCTCATTTTCCGGGCTGTGTGGAGCTGCCCGCCAGATCCCCTCACCTTCTCCCCGGCGCGGGTCTCCCAGCCCGGCCGGCCGCAGCCGGCGAGGCGGATCCTGCCCAGCGGATGCCTGTCATTCCTCTATGCAGATTAGCTGGGGTCAGGGGTCACGGGGGAGGAGGGAGGGGAGAGGGCGAGGGGGAGGGGAGGAGGGGAATGGGCGCAGGGGGACGAAGTAGTGGGGAGGAGAGAGGCCCCCGGCCGGTCCCGCGGCGCCCGCGGGGGCTGTGAGACCGGCACCCACCCCCCCCAGGGTAGTAGAGAGTTCAGGCGACTCCCGTTTAACTTAAAAGGTTCAATGTCAAATGATCCTTTAGGGCTGGAAGAAAAGGAATTAAAGTACTTAGTCACGGTACTTAATTTAACAAAATTTGTTTCTTTAAAGTTGGTTTCGTCCTCACGTTCTGTTAGCAGTCTTGCAGCACTGTTTGATGTCTGCTCTGTGTAGGGCTTTTCTCCTTTAAAAAATTATCTTCCTTTTAACAAACACAATAAAAAAAAATCGTGTCCTCAGTTATGGAGAACAATAAATCTGAAAGATGGATCTATGTGTGAAATCAGCTAAGGATACACTTTGCTGTCTACCATCTAAGCGCCAGGATGCTCACCTCTCCTACCTTTAAAAAGAATCACCGTGGGGGCGCTTGGGTGGCTCAGTCGGCTGGACGGCCGACTTCGGCTCAGGTCATGATCTCACAGTCTGTGAGTTTGAGCCCCGCGTTGGGCTCTGTGCCGACAGCTCAGAGCCTGGAGCTTGCTTCAGATTCTGTGTCTGCCCCTCCCCCACTCACACTCTGTCTCTGTCTCTCTCAAAAATAAATAAACATTAAAAAAAGTTTTTTTTAAAAAAAGAATCACTGTGAACTCTCTGAAACCTTGTGGTAAGGGGTTTAAAATATACAAGGGGTATAAATATACAAGGGGTTTAAAATATACAAAAGGTGAAAACAACAAAAATAATGGGTAATTTATTTTAAAAGCTAATACTCCCTAGAAGTCGAATTAAATCCTCCCATAATTAAATCTGAACCCCCAACTTCTTAAAAATATGAATACAGGTAAATACTCTTGGTATTAACAATCGATGTGTAATCTATAGATTATATGTATATGTAGTGCACTGCATATATATGTATATAATATATGTAATGCACACACATGCGCACATAGCCATTAGACTGAGTGTGTGGTGGTCACATAAATGTGTTCACTTTATAAAATTTCACTGAGCTGTACACATGCATAATTTGTGCATTTTTCTGAATGCATGTATTTCATGAAAAAAAAATTAACTGCAATACATTTAGGTCACTTGCCACAGCTTTCACTTTTTAGATTATCCTAGATATTCAACTCTAAACTATTAAAAAACTATATAACATATATAATATAAAATAATAAATTTAAGTTAAATACCTTAAACATGAAAATCTTTTTTTAATATTTATTTATTTTTGAGAGAGAGCACTAGCGGGGTAGGGATATAGAGAGAGGGAGAGAGAGAATCTGAAGCAGGCTCCGTGCTATGGGCCCAAAGCCTGATGTGGTGCTGAACTCAAGAACCATAAGATCATGACCTGAGCCGAAATCGGATGCTCAACTGACTAAGCCACCCAGGCGCCCCCGAAAATCTTTTTTTCTGAAGTTTGTTTTATTAAGATCACACACAGCCTTGCTTAATTTTTTGAAAGACATTTGCTTGTCTGTTTAATCGCAATTATGTAAATTGCCCTATTTTTTTCACACCCAAACAGCTGTCTATTGTGGAGATTCCCCACCCCCCTAGAATAGTGTGGTCAATTATCTACTTCTCTTTGCCTAATGCATTCTTAAGAAACCTGAAGTTTTTTAAAGAAATTGAGGATTAACCAAGATGTGAGTTCTAATTAGTACAATGAAATCAATCAACTAAATTTCTTTATAATGTGCAAAACTGTTGTATTTTGGGAACACATCCCACCTGAGGGGCTCATCATTGAGAGCAAACAATTATAATGGCTCTTCCATTCCTTTAGCAAAACAACAAAAATCCACGGTTAAGTGTTTTCTCAACTGAAATTGAAAAGAGGGAACTTCACACTCTTCCTTCCACTAATAGAGCCTAATTGATAAGGGAGGTCATTGGTTAGAAGAAATACACAGTAAATTTTGCACATTAAAATATGTAAATGTAATGATTTTTTTTTGAATTGACAAAGGTTAAATTTTGAGGCTGTTTTTGCTATCATGACTCCTTTTCCTTGAGAAACAATAATGTGTTTCTTTTTATTTCTTCTACAAATTCTTATTTCAAACATCAGAGGGGTACTCTATAATTCTCTTCTTTCAGGATTTGCTAAATCCGTCTATATTTACCTTATTTAAAACCTTTCAGGATTTGCTAGTTAATATAATCTTAGCCTCATCTGAGATTCCTATAATCCCCTGATCAGGTTACACTCTTCTCTCTGAAACTTTTCCAGTTCCATTACATTATCCTTGAAGCATGTCAACCAAAATTGCAGTGTGTATCCAGGTTTCTTTATAAGGGTGGGACAGTTATTCTATTTTGTTGCCTTTTTGTCACAGCTAACAAATTATACTAATGAACATAGAAAGTCTACAGAAATCCCAAAATTCCATTTTTAGGATATCATGTAAAGGTTATAAGTTATCATCTAACAAGAGTATTTTAAGATAATTTCCCCCCAAATTGCCTTTTTTTTTTGCCTTACTTGAGATGTGATCTATAAGTCAGCCAATTAACAGTCTTACTAAGAGCTCTGGGTGTTAATCCTACAGTTTATGGTTTAACTGTAGGAACATTTAATGTCATCAGAAAAATATGGACGTTTCTCTGTATATCACCTCTTTCCACAGAGTTTATAGAAATGCTAAACGAAATTAGTGCCAACATCTAATTCTGAGGAAACCATCTATTTATAATTCTCCAGCATTTATCCCATTGATCCTGCTCCTTGGTCTATATTTCTAAACCAAACTCTTATCCAGCGATATCCTGGTAAATACTCAACACTCGGGTTTGTCTGGGGATGGGGACAAGATTGATTTGTGACTTGTATGTAGTATTTGCTTATTTCCTTAATGTAAATACTCCTACAATGGCCAATTCAACAAGCAGTTGACTGGCTTGCAAAATGTATGTCAACTAGTTTGCAAAATTCCTGGAAATTTCACAACAGGTCTATATGAGCTGCCTTCAGCAAACCACTACTTTCATCTTTTACAATATGCTGTTATCAGATCACACCATGACCGAAATTGAGGGACAGTCTATGTTAAGCCTCCCTAAAAGTATAGAATGATGGCATCTACTGATTTTTCCACCCTGCAATCTAAGTATCTTTCAATCCCTGAAAGAACTGTGATTTATTCATTTACTTCCAGAAAGAAGTTAAATTGAGTGGATTAGTTAGATAGAATTTCCCCTTCCTGAATCTGGTTGGCCTTTTGACAAAGGGGTTATAGGTACATATTAAGGTTTTCAAGCATTTTACATTTTCACCCTGATTTCACTGGTCTGTCTGATTTGGAGTTACGAAGTTCTCCTATCTGGGGTAACCAGAGTTACACCTGCACCCCTGGTGGATGAAAATTACTATATCTACTAGACAGAAGTTAAAAGCATAAAGAAACCTAAACTTAGGCACCTATTTTTTTTTTAATTTTAAGTTTATTTTTATTTTTGAGAGAGAGACAGAGAGAGTGGGCAGGGAAGAGGCAGAGAGAGATGGGAAGAGAGAATCCTAAGCAGGCTCCACCCTGTCAGCACAGAACCCGATGTGGGGCTCAAACTCATGAACTGCGAGATCATGCCCTGTGCTGAAACCAAGAGTCGGACACTTAACCAACTGAGCCACCCAGGCACCCCAACTTTAGCCATCTACTGGTGAAAAAGTCCCTACCCTACCAGGTCAAAGTCCAAACTGTAGATGTAGAGGTACAATTTGGTGGCTAGAGAAGATGGTTTACAATTAGAACAATCACCACTACCAAATGCTATCATTTAGGTGACTGCCAGCCTTTTCTAGGTGGCCTAATCTAAGCTTGGAGTGGGAGAGAGAGCTCACTCTTTTTCCCTCAAGAGCACAAATGCTGTGAATACACATCCTGGGTGTCTGCTTTGCCCAGATGCTGCAGGACCCATTTTGAGAACCAGCAGTTGTGGGGGGAAAGAAGGGTTAGGCAGACTCCCAGGAGACGAGATGGTTGGTCAGAGCAGTGGTGGCCCAGGAAGCAATATGGCTGATGGTGGCCATGTCAGAAGTAGATGAAGGTTCTCTTAATTGTCACCCTTATTTCTGGACTTGCCCATGAAAATCCGATGAATTACTGACATTTCCCTGAGTAAGGGGAATTATAGTCAAAGAAAAACTCTTTCCTAGTGAAAAGGAAAGGAAACTTAGTAATTAAAACTTAGTAGTTTCCCAAATAGGATATTTTTTCAATGTATTGCTTTGTTTTCTAGAAGAAACAATAGAAATTCACAGGTCATCTAAAACTATTATTTTAGCCAATTATTTTCTTTCTACCTACCATTCATTGTCAGGTTTATTAAAAGGCAGAAAATTTTTTTCTCCCTTCCTCTGATGGAGGTGCTAGAGGGCATTTTTTTTTTTTTTTAAGTGCATGTCCTGCCAAAGCCAGCACACTAGAAGGCAATTTTTAAAGTTAGAAGGCTATTTTAACACAAGGCATTCTAATAATCAGGTAAAAGAATACATAACTCAGAAACTAAAAACTAACATGCAAAAATTTTTAAGTATTAAGGTACTTTTGTAGTAGAATGTCTGCCAGCTTTTAAAGACTCTGTATTACTCCAAAAATTGGCTACATTTTGCGAAAGGAAGCTTACCTAGAAACACAGAACTACTCAAATGCAAATAAAAGTTCTATTGGATCTTATACTTTCAGTTGACATTCTGTACATGTAACTAGTGTTTACTTTTTTAAATGCTATTCTAGGGGCGCCTGGGTGGCTCAGTCGGTTAAGCGGCCGACTTGGGCTCAGGTCATGATCTCGCGGTCCGTGAGTTTGAGTCCCGCATCGAGCTCTGTGCTGACTGCTCAGAGCCTGGAGCCTGTTTCAGATTCTGTGTCTCCCTCTCTCTCTGACCCTCTCCCTTTCATGCTGTCTCTCCCTGTCTCAAAAATAAATAAACGTTAAAAAAATAAAATAAAATGCTATTCTATAGCATTGCAGCCAAATGCTTCCTATGTCTTTTACGTGGACAATTCTGAGAGATTTTAGTGTTAACATGATAACATAAACAGACAAAGGAGAATTTTGGTTAAAAGAATGACAACTTTGGGCGTTCTAGTTATATTAAGCATCAGTAGGACAGAAAAACACATTCCACAAGTATTAGAACAGGAAACAAACCTGTAAAACAGGCTTTTCTTTCCTATTGTTCTCATATTTTTATATGTTTTATTTCCTGAGCTCTCCTTCTACTGCTTGCTCAAGCTAGGATTACCAAAATACCTTGCCCCTGCCTTGCCCAGAGCGAGTCTCTGCAGAGGGCGTGCTGTGTCTCACGTGTGCTTACTTAGTGATTGAGTCGGACAGTTGGAAGTTTTGTTCTGGAAAATAAAGACCTTATGGGGTGCTCCTGGAACTTCCTTTTCCAAAAATTTTCTCCACCCCAGGAGAAATAGTGTGAATTTGCTACACTTTGTTTCACCAGGAAAACAAATGACTCATCCACAGTATCTAAAACTCTGACAACTGCTATAAAATTAATATTCTTGACTGATCGAAATCTACAGAGACCAATTCTTAAAGGCATCTTTAATAACTACTATCCAATTTACAGAAAATAATTGCCCAAAGTAAGGTCCAAATCTTTGTTTTGTTAACTGTCACATCCATCCCTAAGACCTAACAAAATATCTGGGACATAGAGGGGATTCAATACATAGGCAATGAATAAAAGAATAAGCATTTACACTACCTCTGTAATTATGGCAACTTGAAGTGTGGATTAAAAAATCCATCTAGAACTATAGGAATGAGTCTGATAATAGCATGCGGACTCCAGAGCAAAATAATAACAAGTCTGTCAATGACTGCAAATTTGCTTTTATATTCCATTCTTTAAATAATCACCTAGTCATTCAACTACCTCAGCTGAGCACCTCCCAGTGCATGGGATGTGAGCGAGGTGCAGAACCCACAGTGTCTCCATGTATATGTAGATGGTGGAGGGTGAGTACTGTGGCTTACAGGTAAATGATTATAACAGTGAGTACTATGATAGAGATGTGTTCTACCAGGAGTTAAGGATGAACAATGGGCTGCTACAGAGGAGGCTCTGAACCTTATGAATTGCCAAAGCCGCATCTTTCTAACACACAGTCAGCAGTTCATTCTGAAGTTGCCCCCAAACTGTGACATGCTTCCTAAATCTAAGAAAGATTAAATTCTGATAATATGTGGTTAGTATTAAGTGCATTTGTTTATTTATTACTTACAGCTGTCTGAGGAATAATTTACAAACTCTAAAATCTCATCAAGGAGTTTTGGTAAAAATATTGTGTAAGCACCACTACAATAAAGTTTTAGAAAACTTTGAGAACCCTCAGGAGTTCTGTTAAGTCCTGCAGTTAATCCCCATCCCGCGCCCTGGCATCGGGCAGCTACTCACCTGCTCTCCATCTCTAGAGTTTTGACTTTTCTAAAACTTCACATAAATGGGTAACACCATATGCAGGTTTTTATATCTGGCTTCTTTCACTTAATGTTTTTGCCATTCATCTGTGTGGTATGGATCAGTATTTTGTTCCTTTTTTGTTCAGTAGCGTTCCATGGTATGGCTATACCAAAGTTTGTTTATCCATTTACCAGTTACTTGGTATTTGGGTTATAACTTTATCTCATTGTATTCCTATACTGTGAAAATATGGAAGATCTAAGATTTATATTATATGTATGATAGTTCTGTATCAATAAAAATTCATGGTTCATTATTCACCTAACAAATATTTATTATGCTGCTTCTTTGTACTAGGCCCTGTTCTAGGTATTTGATGTACAGAATTATAATCTGGTTTTAATTTATTTATTTTTATTTTAAAGAGAGAGAGAGCTTGTGTGAGTGGGGGAGGGGGCGGGGAGGGAGAGAGACAGAGAGAGAGAGAGAGAGAGAGACAAAGAGAGAGAGAGAAAACCTTAGGCAGGATCCACTCTCAACATGGAGCCCGATGCAGGGCTTGATCTCACAACTGAGCCACCCAGGCATTCCTGATGTACAGAATTAAACAAAAAGTGAAAATAGCTGCATTCATAAAGCTTATATTTTATCTTTATTTCATTTTACTTTATTTTATTGAGAGAGAATGTGCCCACACAAGCAGGGTAGGGGACAGAGCGAGAGGGAGAGAAAATCACACCAGAGTGGAGACAGATCTCATGCCTGTGAAGTCATGACCTGGGCCAAAATCAAGAGTTAAACACTTACCCTACTGAGCCACCTAGCTTACATCTCAATAAAAGGACAGAAAATAAACAATGAACACAACAACTCAGTAAATTTTATAACAATTTAGAAGATGAAAAGTGCTATGAAATAGAGAAGAGTAAGAAAGATTGGATTAGCATGGATCAAGCAGACGAAATATTTTTAAGGTTATGGATTTGAACAATCCAGTTGACAAGCTTGACAAGAGATGTATGTGGAGACTTGTACTCAAGAAATAGCAACTATACAGTGAGTTAACACTGCAAAATCTCAATAAATTTTAAAGACTTCATATTAATCCACAATCTCTGACCATCGTGTAATTAAATGTATTGATTTCTTAGAAATCAATAGGAAAAAGAGTTAAAAACAGAAACAAAAACATCTTCCACATATTTTTGGAAATTAAAAAAAAATGCACTCCTAAGAAACACAAGG
Source organism: Panthera uncia (assembly GCF_023721935.1). Classification (NCBI taxonomy): domain Eukaryota; kingdom Metazoa; phylum Chordata; class Mammalia; order Carnivora; family Felidae; genus Panthera; species Panthera uncia. The sequence continues at coordinate 2,585 of NW_026057603.1, read as the reverse complement.
AAATCCATTTGTAACTTATAAAATGTTTAGGACTAAAGAACAGTGAAAGTATCACAGAACATGTGGGATGATGTTAATGTGGTAATTAGGGGTATATTAAAAGCCCTAACTGCATTTATTTAGAAGGAAGGAAGGAAGGGAGGGAGGGAGGGAGGAAGGAAGGAAGGGAGGAAGGAAGGAAGGAAGGAAGGAAGGGGGGAAGGAAGGAAGGAAGGAGGGAAGGGAGGAAGGAAACTTGGTTGTTTTAGGGAACAATAATATACTCACACAAATAAATTAGGTAAATACTAAACTGATGTGGCTGAAAAAGAAAAGAGAAAAGAAGAAAAAGAACAGAGAAGAAAGGGAATTTTTAAAAAGGTTAAAAAAAAAAAAAAAAAAGCTGAGGGCCCAAATGAAAGAACTAAAAACCAAGAGAGGTGATTCACTGCTTTGGTATATTCAGTACCTTCATTCATCCATGTGAAAAGCAAGTGCTGACTCAAGGAGATAAGGCTCTATACTTTTGAATGAAAAAAGTCATTGGAATGTAAGTCAAGACAATTCAAGATGAAAAACAGAACTACCTGGAAGTTACAAGAGCTGAAACATCACTACTAAAAAGGTGAATTTAAAATTTACTATTTTGCATTCAGGGGAAAATACCGATGCATTTTTAGTATTATTTAAACCACTTTCATTATTAAATAGCTCAGCATCCTATAACTAAAAACAGATGAAGAACTCCTATCTACTGCTTATTTTTGTTTCCTTTAGAGTAAATATCTCTCTGTAATATTTTTTATTTGTAGTACAATGGTATCTTTAAAACTCCAAATGGCATTGTAAGGGAATCACAAACAAAATCAATAGTTTCCCATATGTAACAGGCTTAACTTCAACTGTTCTTTACTTTTATGCTTCTGGTACTTAAAAACAGGAAAAAACAAAACAAAACAAAACTATAAGGTTGGTTCTTTAAAATATATTTAATTTTATTGAAACTTAAATCTAAATCTAAGAAATGCCTCCAAGTAACGTAACCCTCTAGGGAAAGTTGTACGTTGAAGAGGCTTTATAATATAAAATGGCTTTCAGTAACTGCAAATTACTTCTCAGTTAAGGGAAGTTGACACATTCTCCAGACAGGTGATACTGATGGAAGCTGAGAAGGTGGGTGAGGCACCTGCATGTGTTCAGACTTCATCTTTCATCAAAACAAGATTTATTCAGGGAGAAATCATACAATCACACAATTAATAAGTAGACATTCAACATGGGCTTGGAATATTCCATTTTAAATGTACACACCCTTCTCCCAAGCAATGAGGTTCTTTCACTGAAGTGTTTTCATTCCCCAACTTCTTATGAGAATGCACAAAGAAAATTTCTACAGAGGAAAGGAGAACTCAGTATACAAAAAGAAGCAAATTTAACCTGAAAGTTTTATTGTTATACTTTTTTAAAAATGTTTATTTATTTTTGAGAGAGAGAGAGAGAGCGAGAGCGCACACACACAAGCCAGGGGGGGACAGAGAGGGAGGACAGAGGATCTGAGGTCTCTGCACTGATGGCAGTGAGTTGGACTTGGGGCTTGAACTCAAGAACTGGGAGATCATGACCTGAGCCCAAGCTGGGCACTTAACGGGACTAAGCCCCTCAGGCGCCCCTACTGTTATACTTTAAAAGACAAATATGTAGCAGGAGAAAATGCTGTGAATTTTGTTTTGCTGTAAAGTATTCCAAAGCCCACATGAAGCCCCCAAGATTTCCCTGTTCTTCTGATTATTTGGTTTCTACTTCATAGGTGTATATACAGTATGGTTTTGTGAATCAAGGAGTCATATGGTGATGTATTTCTTTGAACCAATGCTGAATACAATATTCAGCTATGTTTATTAATAAAACGGTCAATATTAACATACATTTCCCATTTGAGTCTGTGACTTTAGGGTGATAATTCTTGCTTTGTTTCCATGTTAAATATTATTCTATTTCATCTAGACATGCAAAAGCACTATGAATATTTAGTAGTATTCCCATTACTTATGGCAATATAGAAATACCTGGTACCTTCCTCCGAAAACTGATATTACCATCTGAAGAATGATTCTTTCATAGCTTGATAACACTGTAGTTACTAAAAATTCATAGCTTATTTTCAACCCACATTCTATCTAGGTTTACCTAAAGCTTTGGTTCTCAAATCTCTGTGTGTCTCCCTTTTTTATTACTATCAGAGGACTCATCTTCCCTTCGATTTCATTTTCTGTCTACATGGGTTGACTTAATTCTCAAAACCTCACCTCCAGTTCTCCTATATGTTATGCTCTAAGAGACATGTTGGCTTATATGTTGAATCCTCTGGGACCTTAATCTATATATTTCTATAGCAACTTTCCCATGGAATCTGTCAAGGTTCTCTCCTCATCAGTCTCCAACACTGGATTGAATGTCATTTGGAGGCCATGTTGTATTTACCATTGTAACAGCAGCACAGAGTCAGCACATGGGTAAGTGCTCAGGAATTTTATATAAGATGTATTTTATATAGGAAAGGGAAGGAAGGAAGGAAGGAAGGAAGGAAGGAAGGAAGGAAGGAAGGA
>NW_026057602.1:0-19852 GCF_023721935.1 Panthera uncia | reverse complement strand
GGGGGGGGGGGGGGGGGGGAGTGAGAGAGAGAGAGAGAGAGAGAGAGAGAGAGAGAGAGAATACCAAGCGGGCTCTGTGCTTTCAGCGCTGAGCCCCTATGCGGGGGGGGGGGGGGGGGGGGGGGCTGGAACTCACAAAGAGCCAGATCATGACCTCAGCTGAAATCAAGAGTCAGTCCACGACTGAGTCACCCAGGTGTGCCAGTAACACCTTACAAAATGAGCCAATTTGCAGGAATATACTCACCAAGCACATACCGGCACAGCTTTCCAGGTTATTCCTAAGCAAAACACCACTTAAGTCCCTCCTTTGTCAACCAAAATTCCCTTAGTGTTAATGGCTGAAATGTTATACTTGCCAGAAGGTTTATATGAATAAAAACATCCAGCCCCTTGAAACAAAAATAAATGGAGGCATAAGCAAATATAAACGATAACAGAGCAAACTTTTAAAAGCAATGTTATTTGCCCATTCCCTTCTGGGGAACAAAAACTGTTGTTTTTGGTTTGGGTTCCCCTGCTCAGATAGCGGTGGGATAGAGAGTGGACCAGAAGTGTTTATTTGCTTAAGACTATTTCTACCTCAAGAACACTTTTACGTAAGTTGAGTCCCCACTAAATATGAATCTTTACTCCCAAGAATACAGACTCCCAAGAATGGGCAGTTAGCCCATTACACTGAAGTCCCTCAAGACCAGAAAGGGTGTTGGAACTTCTCCTTTATTCAAGTTAAAGAGGCTTATTTAGAGGATCAACAACCCAGAGTCCTTATCTCCTGCCCTCCTGCATTAAGTAGGCAAAAGGTGAAGTCTGACTCCCCCACTGATTGTTATCCTCTCAGACTTTGGAAGATAAAATATATTTAAGCTAAAAATATTTGGAATATTACTCATTGACCAGACCTGATGAGCTGTGGACCAAAGAGAAGTAAATGAAATTCAAATTTTTGCTCATTTTCTCTCCAAGTGATTATGATCAAACAGACTAAGAAGAAAATTAACCCCCAAGAGAAGATGGCTATAAGGACCTATATTTTTGTTTTCATCATGGAATTCACAAGAAAAAATAAAGTGGCTGCAAAACAGTCAATGATTTTAAAACTGAGTTGATTTCATGCCAGCTAGAGAAAAGCCAATACGGTTACAGGGCAACTCATGGCTTTAATTCCAGCGGAGGTCCCGGCAGACCCTGGATATGAAATCCCTGGCCACGATCATGTCCAAAGCAGACGAAAGCAGAAGCTACCACACTATTCCTCATAAATGAATTTCCTCTCTCTCTGTGTAGATTTGTCTTCATGCACATATTTTAAAAATAGAATCATTATTTTAAACCTGCCTTTTTATATTATTTATTATATAAATCACTTTTCAAAATTATGTTTTACACCATTTTTAAGTAGCTTATTCCAACACATGATTGTTTCCCACATAACTGAAAACATTTCTTGGTGTTCAACTGCTATTTCCAATTTTTGGCTTTCATAAACATTACTCCAGTGAGCAAGTAATTATTTCCTTTACAATATGCTCCTAAAAGTGGAACTGCTGGGTCTGGGTGTATGCACATTTTAAGGTTTTTAATCATCAAGCTGCTCTTCTGATAGGTTGTGCCAATTTAAACTATCACAAGACAATCATCTGAGAATCATTCTAATCCTTGCTCAGTGCGTACGTGATCGATAGCATCTTTTCTTTTTTTTTTTTTCATTGAATTGCTAAAACTATTTCATATACCAATTGGTAAATTATGTCTCTTCTTTGGTTAAGTAATGTGGGCAAGGTAACTCTTATGCTTCAGTTTTCCTCATCTGGAAAATGGGGATATTAATAAAATTGATGTTGTGAGGAGATTAAAAATTTTTAATAGTTCCTACAGTGAGTTCAGTTTCTTATTGATTTCTTTTTCTTACTGATTTTTAAGGGCCTTAGTCCATAAAGATATTAATTATTGTTTTCAATATATTTAATGCAAATATTTTGTCAGGTTTATGATTTCCTTTTTCAATTTTCTGATGATGGGGCTCTTAGCTATGCATACGTTTTAAAATATCATTAAAGCATTCACTTTAAATCAGAATAAGTTACAGAGATCCAATATTCAAATACAAGAAAAATAGAAAAGGAAAGCGTGACTCTTTAGTTTGTAAAAAGGAAAAGGATTGATAAATTTGACTATGTAAAAACAGGAATTTTTATATGAAAAAAAAACAAATTTAAGAGGTAAGAATAACATAGAAAAATATAAGCACAAGGCTAATCTCCTTTAAAAAAATCTCCACAAAAAGCTGCAACAAAACATAAAATAAGGCTATAAACAATTCAGAGAAAAAGAAATACAAATACCCCACTTCACTCATAATCAAAGTGAGATATCCCTTTTTGCATATCGACTGACATGGGTTTTTGCAAATTAATTATGCATAACATTGTGGTCAGGTACAGTCGTGTACAGTGTTCACTGCACAAGGACATCTAGCCAAGGGGGTATGTTGGGACTCAATTCCTGCTAATGTTCCACTTGTTAAATCATGTGCCTGCAGGGCGGCCTCAACCAGAGGGAGGGACTTCAGTTTCTCACAAAGCACTATACGGTCTAAGAGAAACCCTGATACTCCTGTGGTGTTGGTGAAGAGTTCAAAAATGGAATTCTCATATACTAAGCAGCCTCTTTGAGAGTAATTTGGCAAAGTCTACTAAAATGAAATATAAAAATCTTTTGACTCTACAATTCTAGGATTTTATTGGTACACGTAGTTCAAGATGTTCATATAAAGATGTGCATTTCAGCATTTTTCATCATAGCACATACATAAAAGAACCCCAAAACAATCTAAAAATACAAACCTAAAGTATAAAAACATTAAGTTCTTTTAAAAAGCATTATATACCTACAGATTATAAAATTGCTTGTTTATAAGATTAAAGAGATTCGGTGCCTGAGTGGATCAATCCTTAAGCATTTGAGTTCGGCTCAGGTCATAATCTCACAGTTTGTGAGTTCGAGTCCCACACTGGGTGATCTTAAGCCCCACTTTGGGTGAGCCCTGTTCTCTGTCTCTGTCTCTGTCTCTGTCTCTCTCTCTCCCTCTGCCCCTCCCCGCACCCACGCGCGTGTGCTTTCTCTCAAAATAATAATAATAATAGATTAAAGAGATTGATATGGAAATATTTTGAAGTTATATTACATGAAAAGCTCAAACTCTAGAGCAGTAAATGTAGGATGTCTTGCTTGTGTTTTGATAAAGATAAATACTTGAATGAAAACTGTCTGAAATGGGGGGAAAAGAATTGTTCATTCCAGGTTATAATTGGTAAGAGACTAAAGTCTGGGGGGGGGGGGCGGGGAGTCAAACTCACTTTTAGCCTGAATCACCTTGTAAAGTTTGACCTTTGACCATGTGGCATGTTATTTTCATTAAGGCAATTAAACTCTATCCTTTTTGCTTTCATGATTTCTTCTTACAGAGATCCAGGTTTACACAGAAATGGATAAGTATTCTGTGCAGAAAAAATATAAATCCCTGACCAAAATATGAAAACCTAGAAACACAAATACATATAGATTCCATCATGGCCTAGATGCGATGTGCAAACTTTATTCACTCATTCCTTTGTCTCCCCAAAATCAAAGAGTGGCTTTCTCTGCCCTTTTAACTCAAGGGCTGAGGCGGAGCCTCGGGGGGGGGGGGGGGGGGGTGCTGAAGAAACAGCTACTAGATTCAGATACCACCCTTCAGACAACAGAGCCAGAGTAACAACAAAATTCTTGATGTAAAAAACAAACATAACTCTCATTCATATGATCATTGGCTTAAAGCAATTGGGCTGTTCATTGACAATATCATTCATTCATTCATACATTCAACAAACATTTATTGTGTCCAATCTAGCATGCCTTATACGTGGCAAGGGGAATACTGAAGTCTCAATGCTTCTAGGGCATGAGGCCAGAGGGTACTAAAACCACCCTATTTGGTGACATATCCGTTTAGCCTGTGCTTAGAAATAATGGATCTAGTCCTCAATGAGATACTAGCAAACCAAATCCTGCAACACATAAAAGGATTATACACCATACCCAAGTAAGCTTTATTCCAGGAATGCAAACTTGGTTTAACATCTGAAAATCAATTAATGCTATATTAATAGAATGAAGGACAGAAAACACACAATCATCTCAAGAGAGCCACAAAAAAAAAAAAAAAAAAAAAAAGTCTTTGACTCTTGCATGATAAAGATGCTCCCAAACTAGGAATAGAAGGGAACCTTTTGATAAAGGGCATCTATGAAAAGCCCACAACTAACATGACACTAAATGGTAAAAACTGATTGTTTTCCCCCTTAGATCAGGAAGAAGACAAGAATGTTCACCCTTGGGCTCTGTCATGGTGGGTTTGCTATAAAAGACCATCAGCCTTGTGGGACTGGCTAGATGTCAGAGTCACAAGAGAGGCTAAGAATATTATAAAGTTTCTCAATGTTCTTCAGCAAATTCCTAAAAATACAGCATATAGAAAGTATACAGAATAGATTACAACTGAGAAGCTGAATATGGTTAAAGCAGAATCAGGTGTTAAGAAATTCAAAGACCAACTTCAGGGTGGCCAACTATAGGAGTGATTCTTCAGGCTGAAAATGAACTAAGTCTGGCCAGAAAAATGATACAGTGGAAATCAAGGTAGCCTTTAGAGGAAGAGCCTCCTGCCAACCAATGGAAATGGCCAATATAATCATTATTAAATGACTAGTGTGGTGATAGAAAACCAATGTAATTAAATGTTCTGTTATATGAAAAGAAAAAGAAAGAATGTCCACTCTTGGCACTTGTATTTAACATGATAGTGTATAATGAGTGAGGGCAATTAGACAAGGAAAAGAAGACAAAAGATCTTCAGATTGGAAAACAAGAAGTAAAATTATCTCTATTTGCACATAAAATGTTATATAGAGAAATAATAAGGAATGCACTGAAAAACTATCGGGACCAAAAAATGAGTTCCACAAGTTTGTAGGGTATAAGATGAATGCGTAAAAATTAATTTTTGCATATTATATGCTAGCAGACAACGTTCTCAAAATGAAATAAGAATATAATTTCATTTATAGTGGCATCAAAAATAATAAATATGCAGGCATAAATTTAACAAAGAAGGAACAAGACTTCTATGCTGAAAACTACAAAACACCGTGGAAGGAAATTAAGGAAGATTTCTAAATAAGATCTAAACTTCTAAATAAGATCTAAATAAGGTCTAAATAAGATCTAAATAAATGGAAAGATGTTCGTGTTTACAGACTGAAAGACTTCACATTGTTAAGAGAACAATATTATTCAACACAATCCCCATCAAACTCCCAGCTGGCTTTTTTGCAGAAACTGACAAGCTGAATGTGAGATTTATATAAAAATGCAAGGAGATTAGGATGGCAAAAAATCTTGCAAAAGAAGAACAAAGTTAGAAGACACTTTTCTGTTTCAAAACTTGCTGCAGAGCTATAGTAATCTAGACAGCACAGCATATTAATAGATATGTAGATCAACAGGATAGAAGTTCAGAAATAAACCTTACATTTACTGTCAGCTGATTTGTGACAAGGTGCCAAGACAATTCAATAGGGAAAGAGTCATCTTTTCAACAAATGGTGCTTGACAACTAGATATCCACATGCAAAAGAATGAAAATTAGAACCCTACAATACACCACACATAAAAATTAACTTAAAACAGATCACAGATCTAGGGGCACCTGGGTGGCTCAGTCTGTTAAGTGCCAGACTTCAGCTCAGGTCATGATCTCACAGTCCGTTAAGTGCCAGACTTCAGCTCAGGTCATGATCTCACAGTTTGTAAGTTCAAGCCCCGCACTGGGTTCCCTGCTGTTGCAACAGAGTCGGCTTTGGATCCTCTGTCCCCCCTCTCTCTGCCCCTCCCCTGTTCAAGCGTGTACATTCTCACTCTTTCTCTCTCAAAATAAATAAATAAATAAAAGTTTAAAAAAATGTATCACGGACCTAAATGTAAGAGCTAAAATTATAAAACTCTTAGAAGAAAACTTAGGTGTAAATCTTCTTGACATTGGTTAGGCAATGGTTTCTTAGATAAGACTCCAAAAATACAAAGAGAAGAAAAAAAGGTGAACTGGAAATAATCAAAATTTCAAAATTCTGAATTGCAAACCATATCAAGAAAGTGAAAAGACAACCCACAGAATGGGAGAAAGTATTTGTAAATCACATATCTGGTAATGACTTATCTCCAGTATATAAAGAATTCTTTTATCCCAATAACAGGAAGTCAAGGGGCACCTGGGTGGCTCAGTCAGTTGAGCGTCCGACTTTGGCTCAGATCATGGTCTCATGGCTTGTGAGTTTGAGCCCTGCATCAGGCTCTGTGCTGACAGCTCAGAGCCTGGAGCCTGGTTGGGATTCTGTCTCTGTCTCTCTCTGCCCCTCCCTGACTCATGCTCTGTCTCTGTCTGTCTGTCTCTCTCTCTCTCTGTCTCTCAAATATAAATAAACATTAAAAAAAAAATAGGAAGTCAAATTACCTAATTAAAATTGGGCAAAGAATCTGAATAGACATTTTTCCAAAGAAGACATATGGATGGCCAACAGGTACGTGAAAAAGATGCTCAATGTCATAGTAATTAGGAAAATGCAAATCAACACCACTATGAGATACAACTTCACATTTACCAGGATGGCTAAAATCAAAAAGATAAATAACAAGTATTGGCAAGGATGTAGAGAAACTGGAAACTTCATATACTGCTGGAGGGAATGTAAAATGGTACAGCTGCTTTGAAAAACTGGCAGTTCCTTAAAACATAACATAAACATAGGATTACTATGTGGCCCAGCAATTCTACTCCTAGAAATATACCAAAAAGAAATGAAAACATATGTTCACCAACAACTTGTACATGAAGTTCATAGCAGCACTCTTCATAGAACCAAAACCTAGAAATAACCTAAATGTCCATCAACTGATGGAAAGAGAGAAAAAATGTGGTATATTCCTATAGTGGGATGTTACCCGGCAATGAAAAGAAATGAAGGACTGATACATGCTACAACATGGATGGCCCTTGATAACACTATGCTGAGTGAAAGAAGTCAGTCACAAAAGGCCATGTGATGTTATGATTCCATTTATATGAAATGTTCAGAATAAGCAGAGAAGATTTGTTATTTAGGGCTGGGGGTTGAGAGGGATGGTAAAAGAGACTGATGGTTGCACAACACCGAATATACTAAAAAATAATGAAGTGTACATTTTCAGTGGGTGAGTTTGGTATGGTATGGTAATTATGTCAATACAGCTGTTTTTAAAAAATAGAAATAATGATTAATGGTCTTCCTAAAACTTCGAGAAATAGATGCAGCCCTAAGCTGAAAGGTTCAAAAGAGCCTAAAATCAAGAGTGAAAAGCAAGCTAACTTGTGGCCTGTAATGATTATTTTACAAAAGCCCAAATCAAACATCTTCTGTGGTCAAGCATAACTTTTTATTTTAACTCACTTTCTATATAAATCGGTTGCACAATTTCTCAACATGATTAGTCACTTTATAGGGAATTATAGCAATCTGGGCATTTTTCGCTATACTGGGTAAGAGCTAGAACAGTCATATTTTAAGATTCTATTCTGCTTCTTAGTGATCAGTTATGCAATATTCCTTGCCCTTTGTAAAGGCAAAATTCACTTTTCTAATATTAATCCCAACAATATTTTGCAGCAAAAGAACTAAGTCCTGGGCGTACTTTATAGCTGTTGTATTTGAGTACGGATTCAATTCTACGCTTTACCAGTGCAGAAATATAAAATATAAATTCTTCCTTACAATGAAAGAAGCCACACTGTTTTTTAAAGTAAGACAAAGGAAACTAAGCGTCATTTGCACAAGATAGTTTACTAAAATTAAGATCCTAATCAACACCCCCCCTTCCCCATCCCACCCATCCCATTCCCAAAGGCGTCAATACGAAGTCTCTGATGTTCTGGTGCATTGTATAACCCTTGTCATTAACAAGAAGGAAAGGTGTGATCTAGTCTCGGATTTTGATTTCTCTCCTTTGTAGAGGGTTCCTCCTTTGGCGACATTAACATAAGCGCTAGTAAAGCTTGTGATTTTTCAGGGTGTGAAGCAGCGCAGTATAAACAAACCCATGTGGGGGTAAGTTGGAATGACAGAATGCTATCTAGCTGGAGACATCCTGGAGCTGATTAAAAAAACCTTCATCTGTGCCCTGTCACTTCCTTTCAGCAAGATCCTGTTAATGTTTACACAATTTTAAAAGTGTATCAGATATCTCAAGGAATAACGTAAATGGCCCCTTTGAGGTTTTTTTTTTTTTTTAATGTTGATGGAAAAAATATCAAAATAATACTTTTAAATTTATTTCATTATCCAATTACAAATAACGCCACCAAAAAGTTGTTTATCCCTACCCTGCTGGAGAAATGCCAAACGTACCTTCCTTCCCTTTTTTTTAAGAAAATGGAAAAAAAAAAAAAAAACCAACCCAACTTAAAACAGAGGATTGTAACTTAGAAACGTTACACACGATTCCTTCCATAAACTGAACTTTCAGCCCTCGGTAACTGAGTTGGTGAGGTATGTTTCCCCCAGTTTTGTAGCTTTGGGGTCTAACATAAAACAGATTATCTTTTGAAACGATTAAGCCTTTTTAAAGTTAGTTTCTAAGTATTCAGAGTTCTGCCAGGATTAGAGGAGGCAATCAGCACGTCTACTCCGAAAACAAACCATAAATCAGTTGACAAGCTTGAAAGAATTCGGTTCTAGTCTGTTCGCAAGCCAAGCGTAAATACAGAAAAACCTGTTGGCACGTTTATCTAGCTCTCTAAGTTTCCCGTTCTAAAAACACCGCAATACGCAAATGGCGTTTCTCGTAACTTTCAGGCTCCGAAGAAATTCAGATAAACACCCAGGCGAGGCATCTCGTGTGGAAAATGGAGCCTGTGCCTTTAAGGTAAAATCGGCTGGATCCCAAAACGCATTCCACTTCTCCACGACAAAGAGTTTGGGGCAGCGCTACCTCTCGGGTTTCTCCGACGGACCTGGCGGGTTCGGGCACAGCCCGACGTGCCGCCGAGCCCTCGGCCGTCCCAGCTGCCCTGAGCAAGCCCAGCGCCCGCGCGGCCGGGGCGCTCCGTGCGCCCGGGACTCACCGCTGCTGGGCTGCGGGGACAGCGTGGAGACCGAGGTCTGGCCCATGTCTGGGGTCGTGGGGCCAGGTCCGGCGATCACGCGGCTCCTTTGGTCCTTCGATCATGGGTCCGCTCGCAGGCAGGTTTCCAAGCGCTCATTTTCCGGGCTGTGCGGAGCTGCCCGCCAGATCCCCTCACCTTCTCCCCGGCGCGGGTCTCCCAGCCCGGCCGGCCGCAGCCGGCGAGGCGGATCCTGCCCAGCGGATGCCTGTCATTCCTCTATGCAGATTAGCTGGGGTCAGGGGTCACGGGGGAGGAGGGAGGGGAGAGGGCGAGGGGGAGGGGAGGAGGGGAATGGGCGCAGGGGGACGAAGTAGTGGGGAGGAGAGAGGCCCCCGGCCGGTCCCGCGGCGCCCGCGGGGGCTGTGAGACCGGCACCCACCCCCCCCAGGGTAGTAGAGAGTTCAGGCGACTCCCGTTTAACTTAAAAGGTTCAATGTCAAATGATCCTTTAGGGCTGGAAGAAAAGGAATTAAAGTACTTAGTCACGGTACTTAATTTAACAAAATTTGTTTCTTTAAAGTTGGTTTCGTCCTCACGTTCTGTTAGCAGTCTTGCAGCACTGTTTGATGTCTGCTCTGTGTAGGGCTTTTCTCCTTTAAAAAATTATCTTCCTTTTAACAAACACAATAAAAAAAAATCGTGTCCTCAGTTATGGAGAACAATAAATCTGAAAGATGGATCTATGTGTGAAATCAGCTAAGGATACACTTTGCTGTCTACCATCTAAGCGCCAGGATGCTCACCTCTCCTACCTTTAAAAAGAATCACCGTGGGGGCGCTTGGGTGGCTCAGTCGGCTGGACGGCCGACTTCGGCTCAGGTCATGATCTCACAGTCTGTGAGTTTGAGCCCCGCGTTGGGCTCTGTGCTGACAGCTCAGAGCCTGGAGCTTGCTTCAGATTCTGTGTCTGCCCCTCCCCCACTCACACTCTGTCTCTGTCTCTCTCAAAAATAAATAAACATTAAAAAAAGTTTTTTTTAAAAAAAGAATCACTGTGAACTCTCTGAAACCTTGTGGTAAGGGGTTTAAAATATACAAGGGGTATAAATATACAAGGGGTTTAAAATATACAAAAGGTGAAAACAACAAAAATAATGGGTAATTTATTTTAAAAGCTAATACTCCCTAGAAGTCGAATTAAATCCTCCCATAATTAAATCTGAACCCCCAACTTCTTAAAAATATGAATACAGGTAAATACTCTTGGTATTAACAATCGATGTGTAATCTATAGATTATATGTATATGTAGTGCACTGCATATATATGTATATAATATATGTAATGCACACACATGCGCACATAGCCATTAGACTGAGTGTGTGGTGGTCACATAAATGTGTTCACTTTATAAAATTTCACTGAGCTGTACACATGCATAATTTGTGCATTTTTCTGAATGCATGTATTTCATGAAAAAAAAATTAACTGCAATACATTTAGGTCACTTGCCACAGCTTTCACTTTTTAGATTATCCTAGATATTCAACTCTAAACTATTAAAAAACTATATAACATATATAATATAAAATAATAAATTTAAGTTAAATACCTTAAACATGAAAATCTTTTTTTAATATTTATTTATTTTTGAGAGAGAGCACTAGCGGGGTAGGGATATAGAGAGAGGGAGAGAGAGAATCTGAAGCAGGCTCCGTGCTATGGGCCCAAAGCCTGATGTGGTGCTGAACTCAAGAACCATAAGATCATGACCTGAGCCGAAATCGGATGCTCAACTGACTAAGCCACCCAGGCGCCCCCGAAAATCTTTTTTTCTGAAGTTTGTTTTATTAAGATCACACACAGCCTTGCTTAATTTTTTGAAAGACATTTGCTTGTCTGTTTAATCGCAATTATGTAAATTGCCCTATTTTTTTCACACCCAAACAGCTGTCTATTGTGGAGATTCCCCACCCCCCTAGAATAGTGTGGTCAATTATCTACTTCTCTTTGCCTAATGCATTCTTAAGAAACCTGAAGTTTTTTAAAGAAATTGAGGATTAACCAAGATGTGAGTTCTAATTAGTACAATGAAATCAATCAACTAAATTTCTTTATAATGTGCAAAACTGTTGTATTTTGGGAACACATCCCACCTGAGGGGCTCATCATTGAGAGCAAACAATTATAATGGCTCTTCCATTCCTTTAGCAAAACAACAAAAATCCACGGTTAAGTGTTTTCTCAACTGAAATTGAAAAGAGGGAACTTCACACTCTTCCTTCCACTAATAGAGCCTAATTGATAAGGGAGGTCATTGGTTAGAAGAAATACACAGTAAATTTTGCACATTAAAATATGTAAATGTAATGATTTTTTTTTGAATTGACAAAGGTTAAATTTTGAGGCTGTTTTTGCTATCATGACTCCTTTTCCTTGAGAAACAATAATGTGTTTCTTTTTATTTCTTCTACAAATTCTTATTTCAAACATCAGAGGGGTACTCTATAATTCTCTTCTTTCAGGATTTGCTAAATCCGTCTATATTTACCTTATTTAAAACCTTTCAGGATTTGCTAGTTAATATAATCTTAGCCTCATCTGAGATTCCTATAATCCCCTGATCAGGTTACACTCTTCTCTCTGAAACTTTTCCAGTTCCATTACATTATCCTTGAAGCATGTCAACCAAAATTGCAGTGTGTATCCAGGTTTCTTTATAAGGGTGGGACAGTTATTCTATTTTGTTGCCTTTTTGTCACAGCTAACAAATTATACTAATGAACATAGAAAGTCTACAGAAATCCCAAAATTCCATTTTTAGGATATCATGTAAAGGTTATAAGTTATCATCTAACAAGAGTATTTTAAGATAATTTCCCCCCAAATTGCCTTTTTTTTTTGCCTTACTTGAGATGTGATCTATAAGTCAGCCAATTAACAGTCTTACTAAGAGCTCTGGGTGTTAATCCTACAGTTTATGGTTTAACTGTAGGAACATTTAATGTCATCAGAAAAATATGGACGTTTCTCTGTATATCACCTCTTTCCACAGAGTTTATAGAAATGCTAAACGAAATTAGTGCCAACATCTAATTCTGAGGAAACCATCTATTTATAATTCTCCAGCATTTATCCCATTGATCCTGCTCCTTGGTCTATATTTCTAAACCAAACTCTTATCCAGCGATATCCTGGTAAATACTCAACACTCGGGTTTGTCTGGGGATGGGGACAAGATTGATTTGTGACTTGTATGTAGTATTTGCTTATTTCCTTAATGTAAATACTCCTACAATGGCCAATTCAACAAGCAGTTGACTGGCTTGCAAAATGTATGTCAACTAGTTTGCAAAATTCCTGGAAATTTCACAACAGGTCTATATGAGCTGCCTTCAGCAAACCACTACTTTCATCTTTTACAATATGCTGTCATCAGATCACACCATGACCGAAATTGAGGGACAGTCTATGTTAAGCCTCCCTAAAAGTATAGAATGATGGCATCTACTGATTTTTCCACCCTGCAATCTAAGTATCTTTCAATCCCTGAAAGAACTGTGATTTATTCATTTACTTCCAGAAAGAAGTTAAATTGAGTGGATTAGTTAGATAGAATTTCCCCTTCCTGAATCTGGTTGGCCTTTTGACAAAGGGGTTATAGGTACATATTAAGGTTTTCAAGCATTTTACATTTTCACCCTGATTTCACTGGTCTGTCTGATTTGGAGTTACGAAGTTCTCCTATCTGGGGTAACCAGAGTTACACCTGCACCCCTGGTGGATGAAAATTACTATATCTACTAGACAGAAGTTAAAAGCATAAAGAAACCTAAACTTAGGCACCTATTTTTTTTTTAATTTTAAGTTTATTTTTATTTTTGAGAGAGAGACAGAGAGAGTGGGCAGGGAAGAGGCAGAGAGAGATGGGAAGAGAGAATCCTAAGCAGGCTCCACCCTGTCAGCACAGAACCCGATGTGGGGCTCAAACTCATGAACTGCGAGATCATGCCCTGTGCTGAAACCAAGAGTCGGACACTTAACCAACTGAGCCACCCAGGCACCCCAACTTTAGCCATCTACTGGTGAAAAAGTCCCTACCCTACCAGGTCAAAGTCCAAACTGTAGATGTAGAGGTACAATTTGGTGGCTAGAGAAGATGGTTTACAATTAGAACAATCACCACTACCAAATGCTATCATTTAGGTGACTGCCAGCCTTTTCTAGGTGGCCTAATCTAAGCTTGGAGTGGGAGAGAGAGCTCACTCTTTTTCCCTCAAGAGCACAAATGCCGTGAATACACATCCTGGGTGTCTGCTTTGCCCAGATGCTGCAGGACCCATTTTGAGAACCAGCAGTTGTGGGGGGAAAGAAGGGTTAGGCAGACTCCCAGGAGACGAGATGGTTGGTCAGAGCAGTGGTGGCCCAGGAAGCAATATGGCTGATGGTGGCCATGTCAGAAGTAGATGAAGGTTCTCTTAATTGTCACCCTTATTTCTGGACTTGCCCATGAAAATCCGATGAATTACTGACATTTCCCTGAGTAAGGGGAATTATAGTCAAAGAAAAACTCTTTCCTAGTGAAAAGGAAAGGAAACTTAGTAATTAAAACTTAGTAGTTTCCCAAATAGGATATTTTTTCAATGTATTGCTTTGTTTTCTAGAAGAAACAATAGAAATTCACAGGTCATCTAAAACTATTATTTTAGCCAATTATTTTCTTTCTACCTACCATTCATTGTCAGGTTTATTAAAAGGCAGAAAATTTTTTTCTCCCTTCCTCTGATGGAGGTGCTAGAGGGCATTTTTTTTTTTTTTTAAGTGCATGTCCTGCCAAAGCCAGCACACTAGAAGGCAATTTTTAAAGTTAGAAGGCTATTTTAACACAAGGCATTCTAATAATCAGGTAAAAGAATACATAACTCAGAAACTAAAAACTAACATGCAAAAATTTTTAAGTATTAAGGTACTTTTGTAGTAGAATGTCTGCCAGCTTTTAAAGACTCTGTATTACTCCAAAAATTGGCTACATTTTGCGAAAGGAAGCTTACCTAGAAACACAGAACTACTCAAATGCAAATAAAAGTTCTATTGGATCTTATACTTTCAGTTGACATTCTGTACATGTAACTAGTGTTTACTTTTTTAAATGCTATTCTAGGGGCGCCTGGGTGGCTCAGTCGGTTAAGCGGCCGACTTGGGCTCAGGTCATGATCTCGCGGTCCGTGAGTTTGAGTCCCGCATCGAGCTCTGTGCTGACTGCTCAGAGCCTGGAGCCTGTTTCAGATTCTGTGTCTCCCTCTCTCTCTGACCCTCTCCCTTTCATGCTGTCTCTCCCTGTCTCAAAAATAAATAAACGTTAAAAAAATAAAATAAAATGCTATTCTATAGCATTGCAGCCAAATGCTTCCTATGTCTTTTACGTGGACAATTCTGAGAGATTTTAGTGTTAACATGATAACATAAACAGACAAAGGAGAATTTTGGTTAAAAGAATGACAACTTTGGGCGTTCTAGTTATATTAAGCATCAGTAGGACAGAAAAACACATTCCACAAGTATTAGAACAGGAAACAAACCTGTAAAACAGGCTTTTCTTTCCTATTGTTCTCATATTTTTATATGTTTTATTTCCTGAGCTCTCCTTCTACTGCTTGCTCAAGCTAGGATTACCAAAATACCTTGCCCCTGCCTTGCCCAGAGCGAGTCTCTGCAGAGGGCGTGCTGTGTCTCACGTGTGCTTACTTAGTGATTGAGTCAGACAGTTGGAAGTTTTGTTCTGGAAAATAAAGACCTTATGGGGTGCTCCTGGAACTTCCTTTTCCAAAAATTTTCTCCACCCCAGGAGAAATAGTGTGAATTTGCTACACTTTGTTTCACCAGGAAAACAAATGACTCATCCACAGTATCTAAAACTCTGACAACTGCTATAAAATTAATATTCTTGACTGATCGAAATCTACAGAGACCAATTCTTAAAGCCATCTTTAATAACTACTATCCAATTTACAGAAAATAATTGCCCAAAGTAAGGTCCAAATCTTTGTTTTGTTAACTGTCACATCCATCCCTAAGACCTAACAAAATATCTGGGACATAGAGGGGATTCAATACATAGGCAATGAATAAAAGAATAAGCATTTACACTACCTCTGTAATTATGGCAACTTGAAGTGTGGATTAAAAAATCCATCTAGAACTATAGGAATGAGTCTGATAATAGCATGCGGACTCCAGAGCAAAATAATAACAAGTCTGTCAATGACTGCAAATTTGCTTTTATATTCCGTTCTTTAAATAATCACCTAGTCATTCAACTACCTCAGCTGAGCACCTCCCAGTGCATGGGATGTGAGCGAGGTGCAGAACCCACAGTGTCTCCATGTATATGTAGATGGTGGAGGGTGAGTACTGTGGCTTACAGGTAAATGATTATAACAGTGAGTACTATGATAGAGATGTGTTCTACCAGGAGTTAAGGATGAACAATGGGCTGCTACAGAGGAGGCTCTGAACCTTATGAATTGCCAAAGCCGCATCTTTCTAACACACAGTCAGCAGTTCATTCTGAAGTTGCCCCCAAACTGTGACATGCTTCCTAAATCTAAGAAAGATTAAATTCTGATAATATGTGGTTAGTATTAAGTGCATTTGTTTATTTATTACTTACAGCTGTCTGAGGAATAATTTACAAACTCTAAAATCTCATCAAGGAGTTTTGGTAAAAATATTGTGTAAGCACCACTACAATAAAGTTTTAGAAAACTTTGAGAACCCTCAGGAGTTCTGTTAAGTCCTGCAGTTAATCCCCATCCCGCGCCCTGGCATCGGGCAGCTACTCACCTGCTCTCCATCTCTAGAGTTTTGACTTTTCTAAAACTTCACATAAATGGGTAACACCATATGCAGGTTTTTATATCTGGCTTCTTTCACTTAATGTTTTTGCCATTCATCTGTGTGGTATGGATCAGTATTTTGTTCCTTTTTTGTTCAGTAGCGTTCCATGGTATGGCTATACCAAAGTTTGTTTATCCATTTACCAGTTACTTGGTATTTGGGTTATAACTTTATCTCATTGTATTCCTATACTGTGAAAATATGGAAGATCTAAGATTTATATTATATGTATGATAGTTCTGTATCAATAAAAATTCATGGTTCATTATTCACCTAACAAATATTTATTATGCTGCTTCTTTGTACTAGGCCCTGTTCTAGGTATTTGATGTACAGAATTATAATCTGGTTTTAATTTATTTATTTTTATTTTAAAGAGAGAGAGAGCTTGTGTGAGTGGGGGAGGGGGCGGGGAGGGAGAGAGACAGAGAGAGAGAGAGAGAGAGAGACAAAGAGAGAGAGAGAAAACCTTAGGCAGGATCCACTCTCAACATGGAGCCCGATGCAGGGCTTGATCTCACAACTGAGCCACCCAGGCATTCCTGATGTACAGAATTAAACAAAAAGTGAAAATAGCTGCATTCATAAAGCTTATATTTTATCTTTATTTCATTTTACTTTATTTTATTGAGAGAGAATGTGCCCACACAAGCAGGGTAGGGGACAGAGCGAGAGGGAAAGAAAATCACACCAGAGTGGAGACAGATCTCATGCCTGTGAAGTCATGACCTGGGCCAAAATCAAGAGTTAAACACTTACCCTACTGAGCCACCTAGCTTACATCTCAATAAAAGGACAGAAAATAAACAATGAACACAACAACTCAGTAAATTTTATAACAATTTAGAAGATGAAAAGTGCTATGAAATAGAGAAGAGTAAGAAAGATTGGATTAGCATGGATCAAGCAGACGAAATATTTTTAAGGTTATGGATTTGAACAATCCAGTTGACAAGCTTGACAAGAGATGTATGTGGAGACTTGTACTCAAGAAATAGCAACTATACAGTGAGTTAACACTGCAAAATCTCAATAAATTTTAAAGACTTCATATCAATCCACAATCTCTGACCATCGTGTAATTAAATGTATTGATTTCTTAGAAATCAATAGGAAAAAGAGTTAAAAACAGAAACAAAAACATCTTCCACATATTTTTGGAAATTAAAAAAAAATGCACTCCTAAGAAACACAAGGAAATCCATTTGTAACTTATAAAATGTTTAGGACTAAAGAACAGTGAAAGTATCACAGAACATGTGGGATGATGTTAATGTGGTAATTAGGGGTATATTAAAAGCCCTAACTGCATTTATTTAGAAGGAAGGAAGGAAGGGAGGGAGGGAGGGAGGAAGGAAGGAAGGGAGGAAGGAAGGAAGGAAGGAAGGAAGGGGGGAAGGAAGGAAGGAAGGAGGGAAGGGAGGAAGGAAACTTGGTTGTTTTAGGGAACAATAATATACTCACACAAATAAATTAGGTAAGTACTAAACTGATGTGGCTGAAAAAGAAAAGAGAAAAGAAGAAAAAGAACAGAGAAGAAAGGGAATTTTTAAAAAGGTTAAAAAAAAAAAAAAAAAAGCTGAGGGCCCAAATGAAAGAACTAAAAACCAAGAGAGGTGATTCACTGCTTTGGTATATTCAGTACCTTCATTCATCCATGTGAAAAGCAAGTGCTGACTCAAGGAGATAAGGCTCTATACTTTTGAATGAAAAAAGTCATTGGAATGTAAGTCAAGACAATTCAAGATGAAAAACAGAACTACCTGGAAGTTACAAGAGCTGAAACATCACTACTAAAAAGGTGAATTTAAAATTTACTATTTTGCATTCAGGGGAAAATACCGATGCATTTTTAGTATTATTTAAACCACTTTCATTATTAAATAGCTCAGCATCCTATAACTAAAAACAGATGAAGAACTCCTATCTACTGCTTATTTTTGTTTCCTTTAGAGTAAATATCTCTCTGTAATATTTTTTATTTGTAGTACAATGGTATCTTTAAAACTCCAAATGGCATTGTAAGGGAATCACAAACAAAATCAATAGTTTCCCATATGTAACAGGCTTAACTTCAACTGTTCTTTACTTTTATGCTTCTGGTACTTAAAAACAGGAAAAAACAAAACAAAACAAAACTATAAGGTTGGTTCTTTAAAATATATTTAATTTTATTGAAACTTAAATCTAAATCTAAGAAATGCCTCCAAGTAACGTAACCCTCTAGGGAAAGTTGTACGTTGAAGAGGCTTTATAATATAAAATGGCTTTCAGTAACTGCAAATTACTTCTCAGTTAAGGGAAGTTGACACATTCTCCAGACAGGTGATACTGATGGAAGCTGAGAAGGTGGGTGAGGCACCTGCATGTGTTCAGACTTCATCTTTCATCAAAACAAGATTTATTCAGGGAGAAATCATACAATCACACAATTAATAAGTAGACATTCAACATGGGCTTGGAATATTCCATTTTAAATGTACACACCCTTCTCCCAAGCAATGAGGTTCTTTCACTGAAGTGTTTTCATTCCCCAACTTCTTATGAGAATGCACAAAGAAAATTTCTACAGAGGAAAGGAGAACTCAGTATACAAAAAGAAGCAAATTTAACCTGAAAGTTTTATTGTTATACTTTTTTTAAAATGTTTATTTATTTTTGAGAGAGAGAGAGAGAGCGAGAGCGCACACACACAAGCCGGGGGGGACAGAGAGGGAGGACAGAGGATCTGAGGTCTCTGCACTGATGGCAGTGAGTTGGACTTGGGGCTTGAACTCAAGAACTGGGAGATCATGACCTGAGCCCAAGCTGGGCACTTAACGGGACTAAGCCCCTCAGGCGCCCCTACTGTTATACTTTAAAAGACAAATATGTAGCAGGAGAAAATGCTGTGAATTTTGTTTTGCTGTAAAGTATTCCAAAGCCCACATGAAGCCCCCAAGATTTCCCTGTTCTTCTGATTATTTGGTTTCTACTTCATAGGTGTATATACAGTATGGTTTTGTGAATCAAGGAGTCATATGGTGATGTATTTCTTTGAACCAATGCTGAATACAATATTCAGCTATGTTTATTAATAAAACGGTCAATATTAACATACATTTCCCATTTGAGTCTGTGACTTTAGGGTGATAATTCTTGCTTTGTTTCCATGTTAAATATTATTCTATTTCATCTAGACATGCAAAAGCACTATGAATATTTAGTAGTATTCCCATTACTTATGGCAATATAGAAATACCTGGTACCTTCCTCCGAAAACTGATATTACCATCTGAAGAATGATTCTTTCATAGCTTGATAACACTGTAGTTACTAAAAATTCATAGCTTATTTTCAACCCACATTCTATCTAGGTTTACCTAAAGCTTTGGTTCTCAAATCTCTGTGTGTCTCCCTTTTTTATTACTATCAGAGGACTCATCTTCCCTTCGATTTCATTTTCTGTCTACATGGGTTGACTTAATTCTCAAAACCTCACCTCCAGTTCTCCTATATGTTATGCTCTAAGAGACATGTTGGCTTATATGTTGAATCCTCTGGGACCTTAATCTATATATTTCTATAGCAACTTTCCCATGGAATCTGTCAAGGTTCTCTCCTCATCAGTCTCCAACACTGGATTGAATGTCATTTGGAGGCCATGTTGTATTTACCATTGTAACAGCAGCACAGAGTCAGCACATGGGTAAGTGCTCAGGAATTTTATATAAGATGTATTTTATATAGGAAAGGGAAGGAAGGAAGGAAGGAAGGAAGGAAGGAAGGAAGGAAGGAAGGA
>NW_026057601.1:0-22093 GCF_023721935.1 Panthera uncia | reverse complement strand
GTGTGTGTGTGTGTGTGTGTGTGTGTGTGTGTGTGTGTAAGTGCGCGCGCGCGCGCGCGGTGGCGCGCAGCGGGAGGGAGGGAGGAACTGAGGGGGGGAGGCAGCGGGCAGAGGAGGGAGGGGGCGGGCGGGCAGCGGTGGGGCGGGAGGGGGAGCGGCTCTGGGCTTCAGCAGTGACACTCGGGAGCGAACACACACTCCCGGCTCGGAGCCGCGAGAGAGCGGAGCGAACCGAGCCGCGCACCCGCCGCCGCCGTCGCCCCGCGCGCCCCGCTCTCCTTGCGCCGCACTCCAGCCAGGCGCCGGTGCCCCGAGCGGCCGCCCGCGGAGCCCGCGACAGCCCCCGCGGGGCTGGCAGCATCCTCGCGGCGCCCAGCCCCCGCACGTTCCCGGCCTTTTAAAAGGACCTCCCGCCACTTCCCCACTCTGCCCAGGGATCCCCCAGCCCCGCGCTGCTCCCCGCTCCACTTCGAAGCAACTTCGGCTGCCGCGCGCCGCCAGCCCTCGCCCGCCTTTGAAGTTTGCAGCGCCCACCGCAAAGTTGGGACACTTCGGCCGATTTAATTTTTCTCTTTTATCGGCCTCCTCCTCCGCCTCCCAGCCCCTTTGGTTCCTGAGTACTGGTGCTTAGCATCTTGGCCGGTGCCGGGGACGTGGACTGTTTCGCACACCACACCTCGTGGAGGGATTTTTCCTCTCCCCCTCCCAGGAAAAGCAAACCGATTTTTTTAAAGGTAAGTAACGAGAGGAAAGCAACTCGTGACGTCCCGACGCCTTAGACCGCCACCCCAAGACCTGGTACAAGGAGTGTTCACACCCGAGGGCTCCTCTGGGGTTGGGGGTGGAGGCGCGCGTCCCCTAACTCAGAGGGGCCCAGCGAGGTTGTCCGTCGCCGCTGGACGAGGGCGCCAGATCCCAAGGAGCTGAGGGCTTAAGGGGCGTGGAGCAGATCTCCCTCGGTTTTCCACACTGGCTTCGTGGCTGGGCGGCCCCAGCGGTGTTAGGAGGTAGAGAGACCGTGCACGGGCCGGGGACACGGGGTTCCAGGTGCCCAGGGTGCGGCGGAGTCCCGGGAGCCGCAGAGCCTTTATCCCCGACTTGGCCTGGACACTTACTTTGCCCGCCTGCCGGGAGGGTTGCTGCCTCCCCCTCCGGTTCACCTCCTGTAGCCTTGGCTACAGAAAGTCTGTGAGACTGGGGTCTTGCCGGCGCGTGAATGTGGGACGAAACGCGAGGAGTCCGGACTGCGCACCCGGCTCGAGCTCGGGCAGAGCAGGCTCGGGGTCCTGGTGGGCGGCCCCCGCCGCAGCCAGGGGCTCGGGGATCTCGGTCCGCTTCGGCCAGCCGAACCTCTCCGCTTTGGCACCTCGTTCGCGCTCTGCCTCGGAGGCGAGCATCGTTAGAGAAACTTCCTCGAGCTGAGCAGGGAGGCCTGGGACCTGATCTTGCTTTTGCCGGGGTACCAGAGCAGCCACCGAGGGGACGTTCCTTCTCGCCCCAGACCGAGCGAT
Organism: Panthera uncia; assembly: GCF_023721935.1. Taxonomy (NCBI): domain Eukaryota; kingdom Metazoa; phylum Chordata; class Mammalia; order Carnivora; family Felidae; genus Panthera; species Panthera uncia. Next base: position 20,582 of record NW_026057601.1, on the reverse strand, counting down.
AGGGCGTACGTAGTGCCCTAGCCCTGTGTGTGCACCAGTGGGTGCTCGCTCTAGTCCGCCCTACCTTCAGTACTGAGGTGAGACTTGGGGCGGCCCCGACACTCAGGAATGAACGAGTGGTTCCAGGTCCCCGCTGTTCCCCTGGGACACTTAGAAAACTGCAAAATTTAGGGTGTGGTTTTCGTTTCATTTTGCCCCCTTCCTGCCCCCCCCCCCCCCCCCCGTGCCCCCGCCCGAAGCTGGAGAATTCCCCTTAGCCCTCCGCACCGGGTCCGCGTGGGTCGCGGAGGCCCTCGGAGTTTGCCGCGGGCACCTCTGCAAAGGGCGCTGAGCTGACCTTCGGGCAGGTCGCGGTTGTGCTCCCGGCCCCCTTCGGGGCGCTGTCCATCTCCTGCTCAGGGTACAAGTAGCTCAGTGAAACCAAGACCTTGAGCGAGAAATGAACCTGAGAAAATGTCTCTGGGTTTGTTTTTTGGGTTGTTGTTGTTGTTGTTGTTTTCTTTTTTCTTTTTCTTTTTCTTTTCTTTTTTTTTTTTTTCACATAGTTCCTTTTAGCAACTTAGTTGGACTGGTAAATTCGTCCACTTCGCATCATTCGATCCTACTATATCAAAGAAGAATTTATTTCTTCATTTAGTCCCTGACCTCTCCAACCACACTACCCTCTTTCCCCCACTCCCTCACCCACCCCTTCTTTCGCCTCGCTTCCTGAACCCTTTTTCTTTTCTGAAGGAGGGAATCTCCGCACCTCCTCCCCTTTTCCTCCCACCCGGGCTCTGAGCGCCTGTGAGAACCCGGGGAGTCGTCAATGGAAATAAATAGGACCCAGCTCCATTCTCCGCCCCCTTCAAACAAGTAGAATCCTCCCTGGGCTCACAGAAGTAGAGATAAAACATCCCTCCAGAGGGAGCGCTTTGGAGGATTTGATGGGATCGAACTGTTTTATTATCCTGAAAGATGTGATGGATGGACGCGAGAGCAAATACGCGTACCGAGAGCGATCAGTAGTTATTATTATTAATTATTGTTTAGTAACAGTGATCGTAAGGCCATACCCTAGCTGAAGACCGTGTTTATATTTGGTTTTGATTTTGTGTCAGTCTCTTATTACAGTGGTTTCAGAAAGTGAGTACACCAAAGGGGTATTAATTTCTCACACTCATTCTGCATGTGGAATTAATTAAATGTCAAAAAGATACTGTCATTTTACCAAAGTCTTGACCTATGAACTTTTAGAAGGTTGCAGTCTTATGAAATGCCCTCCTTGCCTCAGTCTGTCTCCTTAAAGTTCAAAAAACATGGCAACATAATTAATTATAGTCCCAATTCCCATTTTCAATCTAAACCTATATGCAGGATTACATTAAAATATCCCATCATGTATCCTTTAAAAGTGACTCTGATGAGTTTGAATTCTTCAGGAGGGGGAGTCCGCTGGGAATGAGGGGTCCAGAAGTTAGAAAAATTGGTGACTATTTCAGATTTCACTAAAAAACCCTTTAATTCTCCCTTTAAAGAAAGAAATTACAAGTGTTTTCTCTGCATAATTCTTAACTTCAGTGAATATCCTTAATCCTTACCACACACTAGAAACATAACAGCTTGCAGCTTTGTCTGTATTGTTTTCATTTTTATGTCAGGGCGTTTGATTCATTAAACCTGTATGTGGAAGTCACAGGCTCCACGTGGCAGTAACACTCCGTTTTAATTAGTAACTATCATAAAAAAGAAGCTAGAACTCTGTAATGGGCCTAAATTGCTAGGAATTATGTGTGGTTTAAATTACGCATTTATTTCAGCAGAAATGAAACCATGAATATAAAACATCTTTTAATCACTTGCAGACACAGCTTTTATCTCCTAAGATGTAACAAAATATATAATTGAAAAATACCCTTCTAAGAATGAGGGAAGCCCTCACCCTCCGTTTATTTGTCCTGGGTCTATTGAGCATTCATGTGGCAACATATGAATGGTAAAAAAGCAAAGAGTGATGTCATAACCTTGGCAACACCATGCTGAGGGAATGCTTACATTCAATGTAGCCACAGTGGATCAGTCTTTGGATAACTTAATGTAGCGAATGTTTCAATCAGCTTCATGAACCTGGTGATTCAGATTTTAGTTTTCTCACTTGGATTTATTGACCATACTCTCCGTGTATAATACGGGAAATTTTGTGTTGTTAAACTATAATTATTTGGAAGGAGGGAGGGAAAGGTAGAAATAAAATGTATCTGTCCATTGTTATCTTCCCATGTTCATTTCTGTAGTATTTCTAGTCAGTCTATGAAGAGGTCAGAACTTTTATTTTAAAACTAATTGTGTTTTTGTTGTCATTGTTAGGACAGAACTTATTTTTCATTTTGCAGCGATGAATGAGTAGATATTGGAATTGTGACGACTATGCCTGAGTTAACAAATAGCAAGAAATAGTAAGAATTCCACATAATGTGCATGGATTAAAATTATTTTAGTCTTTTTTTCCTTAGTTATTCCAGTGATAAAGTAGTTGAGTCTAGTGACCAAGCAGTGTTCTCACCCTGTTTTGCTCCCTCTTTTCTTGTCAGGTCTTGCTTTGGGGAGCCCTGCACCCATAGTACCATCCAAGTAATAAATGGAACTTGCCAGGGTCAGTTCCCATCAGCTTAGGCACCAGGAAGAAAGCATATCCCATAGTCATCTATACTGGGTCAAAGGCAAGTGTAATCTACAAAACTAATTCAGATTATTCACTTGACCTTGAAAGAATGTCTAGAACCTGTAAATGTTTATTTTGGAACAATTATTCTGAAGAATATAATTTTTTTTCTTTTCTAGTTGGCTCAGTCATTCATAGAAGCACCAATTAAACAAGTTATATAGTTGAGTAGTAAATAGTAAATAGCACCAAATCTTTGCTTTCAAACTGATTTCAAAATTAAAGTCCTCAAACATTTAAATATTCCATGTAAAAATGCCTGCCCTCTTAAACCCCAAAGTTAGGATAAATTTTGCCTTGTTTCCCGTTATATTACAGTGCACATTGACAGCTACGACACACATAATCATGCTTCTGCATGTTATTTTTCACCTAGGAAGAAAAGTAAATACTGTGCCACTGTTGTTAAAAAGGAGAAAAAAAAGAATCACATAGTATGACATAGAAAAACAAAACTAATACTTTATCGCATTGTATAGTGGTATGCTGATCCTAAATTCAGTTGTATTTCTGGGAAAAAACAAAGCATGTTATGATTAGTCTGTGCTTGGACCTGTGCATGGAGATCTCTTGCCACTCTTCAGATGACACCTGACATTTGATTTCTGTAGCCCACCGGTGCCCAAACCAGTGACAAAAGCAGGTGTGTTCTTAGCTGCTTACTTCCGAAACACATTCCCTGAACCCGAAGATGCTATATTCACACCTTCCCCCTTTCTTTTGGTATCTTACTACAACTGCAAGTCACCTAATCTGTGTATTTTAGTATTCTGAAATATTTGGAAATTATGAACTATATAATATTAATTCACCTCAAATAAAAAGGTATCGTTAGTTTTGCATTTTAAAAATTAAGGGTAAGGTAGTTGATCAGTAATGGAACAAAAGTGAACTAGCGATCTGTTTCTGCAGATCTTCCCTTTGGGATGAAGAGACAGACTTGACCACAGAACAGCTGGATATTGGGTCCTGTTACAATGTCAATTTTTTTTAAGCACTCACTAAGCTAAAATCGACTTAAACTTTAAAGTCCACAGACCTCAAGTCTTTAAATATAGAAACATCCAAGATTATATCTCATTATTCCTTCTGCAATTATCCATATCCCTTGGAAACTGATATATTTTAGTAAGTTGGTGGATAGTTTGGGGTTTTGATTTGTTAATTTTTCCTGTATCAAATTTGAAAAGGACATATATTTAATATCTTATATATTTCTCTGAAATATTTATTTTTAGTTTCACTTGTGAAAACTCTGGATCTTTAAAAAAGAAAAATATGACAGAATGTATATAGTTAACTTTTCCAATGGCTCTTTTAATTGTTCTTTTGAAAGAATTTGCTGCCTTCTATATAGTTATTAGAAAAGAAAAAAAAAAACTTTTTTAGAAACAACAGGAAATAGGGGCACCTGGGTGGCTCAGTCTGTTAAGCCTCCGACTTCTGCTCAGGTCTTGATCTCACAGTTGGTGAATTCAAGGCCCGTGTCAGGCTTGTGCACAGAGCCTGGAGCCTGCTGCAAGTTCTGTGTCTCCCTCTCTCTCTCTACCCCTCCTGGCCCCTGTTCACACTCTGTCTTTCTCTCTCTCTCAGAAGTAAATAAACATTAAAAAAAATAAAAAAGAAAGAAACAACAGGTTATATAAAGTTTGGAAAGAACTCAATAAAAACGTGATTACACATGAAGAGAAATCAGCTCAAATGAAGGAAACTCTTGGACACAGTGTGGACATTTTACATTTAATAACCAAATAACAAAAATCGAGTTAGCAACATGCACTCATGTCTGTTTTCTAATTGGAATGCTTACAGCCAGTATCACAAATAGTGGTCCTGACTATAGTCTACAGTGACCGTACAAGTTTCTGTCTTCTCCCTAACATGAAAGCAAGGCAAACACTCTCGTATTCCAGCTGTGTGCTCAGAGGACGTGTACTCCACAATCTAAAGACATAGCCGAAAAATATGGACTCTATTCATATGGGCATTTTATCCATAACTAAAAGTCATCATAACTACATCTTGTTCTCTGAGGCAATTGTCCTTGTGTACACAGATCTAGACAAAATGAGACTGAAATTTATCATTTTTAAAAAATGTTGATTTATTTATTATTTTCTAGAGAGAGAGAGTGCACAAGCACACAAGTGGGGAAGGGGCAGGGAGCCAGAGGGAGACACAGAATCTGAAGCAGGCTCCAGGCTCAGAGCCAGAGGCAGGGCTCAAACCTAGGAACCATGAGATCATGACCTGAGCTGAAGTCAGATGCTTAACCAACTGAGCCACCCCAGGAACCCCTGAAATTTATCATTTTCTAAAAGAAAGAGTAAAACCTGAACTGATCATTAGAAAGATTTGTGAAGGGCGATATCTTGTTTTTGAAATCACCATGACTGTTGTTTAATACAGAAACTATGAGCAAGTGTTTATTTGCAAAGATAGAGAATACCATATCTGGATAGTTGACAAACAGAATGAGGGGTGACATTGTGATACTTGAAAATATTATGTTTACAAGAGAAAAGCTTGTGTAAAGGGCTTGATTTATTTAGGGTTAGTTTCTCCAACTTAGGTGCATCGTGGAGTATAGGTGGTTACAATTTATAGCACATGGTAGTGAAAAGTTAAACCTCAGCAATCCATGTGAACCTAAGAAATGGCTTTGATTACTCCCTTTTGTTCAGGCCATGTGTACTCTAAGCTCATGGGCATTGCCAAATGTCACATTATGCATTTTATTTCTGTAATAAAATATGTCTCTGATTAAATTATCAGAGTCATACCAAAATAATCTCACATAAAAATACACATACTTGATCCTTTTTAGTTATCTTGTTTAAAATACATTTAAAGACAGGTAATAAATACATGTTACCCGTAAGAATACACTAGTATATATGTCATGATTTAAATCTAAATATTATTCATATGTTGATAGCACTCAATAAATGTTGTAATTCATATTAAGTCACAGCATTCACTAAAATTCACTGATACCATCCAAAGCTTCAAGTTGGGATTGTTTCAGAAGTAACTGGATCCTATAGCTGAAGAGATATTTGTTGCCAACAGTGGTGACAGAAATCAGAAACAGCACTGGTAGCTAAAACACCTGGCAAACTGAGAAAAGACAGCAATCATTTATCTTTTGGCCTTCCCAAGTCTCAAATATTTCAGTTCGAGGGGTGATCTGTCGAAGTTTGCTAAAGTGTGCTATGAACACATAGGACTTTTTTTTTATGGAAAATGAAACTGCCTCTCAAATAGAAGACAAGGATTTGATACTCCAACGGTCACAGTAGCAAATACAACCATATTAGTAGATGGACAAAAGGGCAGGTCCCCTGAGGTACTGGGGAAGCCGTCCTGCCCCCAAATGTTACCAAGGCCTCTCATGGTACTAAAATGCTACCTTCGAAAGATGATTTTTTTTTCCTTTTTAAAGTAATTTTATTTGTCAGTGTCCCCTATAAATATGAAAATACCCCTGGGAAGGAAAACAGGGGAAGGTCATTGCTAACATCTTACAGAGATGTTAATAGTTAGATAAAGCCAGATTGGAAAGAATTTTAGAGAAGGGAGACACTTATCTTTGGATCTCTTAGCCTCTCCTTTGGACAGCCTACCCTTAGTGTGTATCTGCTTTTTTCCTTTCCTCTTCCCTTCCCTTCCCACCGGTAATTGACTCTCAGTTTCTTATACTCTAGTGTAACTTATCCCCGGGGCCAGCCTCAGGGGCCACACTTGAAAGGTCTCTTGTGCTTAGTCGAATGCTCTTCTGTCACCATCTTGAAATTCTTACTTTTTGAACAAGAGGTCTTGCACTTTCCATTTTACACTGGGCCCACAAAATATGGAATTCGCCTTCTTTCTTCCTTGATGTAAATTTAAGATATGGAATCTTGATGTTGAGGAATCGGTGAGGACACTTGAGATTATCTTTGCAAGGTTAGGTCTACTGAGTATTTGTATTTAAAAACATATCTTTTCAGTAAAATGAAGGAAACAGGATACTCTTTTAAATAATTGAGGCACTGAACAGATATCTAGTGTTGATCTTGTAAAGCAAAGGTCTCTAGAAAAGGGTGTCCTCTTTCCCTCACAAGATGCCTCATTATGATGAAATGAGAAAATATCAGAAACCCTATCTATACTGACTTTTATGTATAAAGAGGGAAAAGAAGTTCTGTTAACATTATGTAATAGATCTAATGTCAAAAGCACTCTTATTCAGTGTATCAGATGGTCAATGAAAAAGAAATAATGGCAGAGGTCACATCTTCTATGAAGTAAAAATAATGTCAGGTGAAAATAGTGGCATTCCAATCTCCAATTCTCTGACAAGAAGTCAGCCCTACCTGAAAAAATGACATGAAGTATAGGATTACATCCAATATAATCAACTAGGATACTCACTGTGGCATAGAATGCCTTGTTATTTTATATATGTGAAATACAGGTATATATTTTTTAATTACAATTCCAAAAGATTTGGGAACAACACATTAGAGAGCCAGAGGTCTTGAACAGAAAGCTGAAAGAGCCCTCAAATAAATTAGTCACCACTGTCTTCAAAAGTATTCTTAGTTATATGTATATGCATTTGATAATTCCTCTGTTACAAGTAAATAGATAATACATTCCATTATGTTCTGAAAATTTTCAGTATTCTAAGAGTTAAAAAAAAAGTTGTCTAATCTGCTCTAGTAAAAATATGTAAAGTGCTACATTTGGAAATTTTTATTTGAAATTTTATTGTTTATTGTAAAGTTGCTAGTTACTAACTTATGTTAAAGTTGCTTCTGTGTTTTGAATTTCACAACAGTGAATGGAAATTATTCTACTTATTAACAATATTATAACTTTGTAAAACCCATTGATTGTTTACAAGGTACTTCCACATTCATCATTTACCTTAATCTTCACAGGAACCCAGTGAGGAAGATAGTAACCCTCCTCCTCTGAGAAATCTGAGACTCAGTTAAGAGACTTCCCTACACTCATTCACACACTTCTAAAATAAAGTAGGGACTCTTGGTTTCATAAGCAGAATCAGTGGAAATGTCTAAAAAATTTTAATTGAGATTAATTGCCAAATTAATTTGCAAGGATGCATTTGCTTGGAAAATTTTTCTTTTACAATTTAATGATTTAAAAAGATCATTAATTTAGTCTAAATTGATAAGACCTTAATCGCAGACAGTTTATGTGCGAGATGTTTGTTTGCTGGTTTTGGTAACTAACTTACTAGAGAAGTTTTTACAGAAAAATGATTACAATTTTCGACTTTTAATCAGTATGTGTTAAGGTACAACACTGAAAAATTAATAATCTGCAGAATCCCTTTTTAAAATAGTGGTATTTCATAATAATAATTCACCTCTAGAGTCATTCCATTATTCCACTAATAATATGGCACTTTTGAGAGATAAGATTTGAAGTTACGTCTCTTTTAAAATTATTTAAATAAATGATTCCTCCCCCTCCCAAGTTGGATGAAATTACACATTTCAGTGGAATGAAAGTTATTGTAGACACATATGATAGGATATTCCAAATATTCTAAACATTTAAAGCCCTTTAAAACATAATGAGGAATAAGTAAGTTCAAACAGTGAAGATATTTATACACACACTCATATTAACATTTCAGCCAGCAAGGTCAATCTGTAATTGAAAACAATCTCTATATTTAAAGTTTTATTCACATTTACAAAGCAATGACAACAAAGAGGCAGTTTTGAAACATTTTTTTTCTCTTGGCAGGCTCTATCTTGTGTAACGACCAATGAACATTGTTGACCCTTGACACTCACCAGCAGCAGCCTTTCCCCAATGCTTAAAAAAAATTTTTTTTTTAAAGGAAAACCACACCTAATGGTAGATCTTACTTTTGGAGGAGGGGAGGGATGAAATAATTGTGGTCAGTGTCTTTTGGTTTGTCATCTCTCTGTTGTAGACTTACGAGCTTGTGTTATTTCATCATAATTTACTATAAACTCTTCATTAAAAGTGACCTTGGGGTCTGCCCGCACTATCTGCCTTTTGAGTGCCCTGTTCTTTAATCATCTCTTAATCCAGAAATAATAATGCAGAACATCCCAGGAACTGAGCCTGATCCTCAGCTCTCTAATCTTGACACGTGCATCTGAAATCCCTTGCTAGATCTAGTGCCTAAAAAGCCTGAGAACACTCACCTTTGAATCCGCTTAATCCATCTTTGTTTATTAAACAATATTGATGCCCTCAGATATGGTCTATCAAGGCTAACAAAAAGAATATTAAGAATTTCCTCCTGTTAATGTGATTATTTTTTAAAACCCAACATCTTGGCCTTTCCTCTGTGTTTCTAGTCAGTCTTTAAATAGGAACCTAATCTGTTACCTGATAGATTAGGTAAATTCAAATAGAATAACCTGATGATGAAACTCTTTCTGATACCTGTTTGAAGAGCAAGTCAAAAGATGTATCTTTTGTTGTTGAATAAAATTTTGCAACTAGTTTGAGAAGCTGTTTTATACTATTTATAGATAAATAGGACCTTTTTTCATTGTAAAAAAGCATTCACACCCACCATTTTAAACCTCATTAACAACCCTGAGAATAAATGTTTTCCATTTATGGATGAGGAAACTCAAAGAGTATTAAGAGATTTGCTAAAAGTACAAAAGCCAATAATGGTTTGGTCAGAACTCCTTCAACTCAGATCTTCTTACTCAAAGTCTAGCGATCATTTTCTATTTTACTTTGGCAGCCTTTTAACCGTCCCCAGGCTTGGAGACATGAGACCAGAGAGTGAGATACAGAAAGAAAAGAGAGGTGATGCATTAACTATCCTCTCTTTGAGGTTCTCTCAACTGTGAGATTGTCACGAACCAGTGTCCTTGGAGAATATTATCTCATCTCTCCAAAGACAGGGCTCTACATTTGTTTTTGGCCTTGGATTTTATAAGAGGGATCGCCGAAGAAATCCATATTTTAAAACTGTTACTTGAACTTATTTCTTTTTACAAGAACACAACAACTACATACTTGTGTGCCCCTTGCTTTTTTTTTCCTTTTTTTTTTTTTTAATCTGGAAATAATAACTTAGGGTTTAATCATTTGAACTATTTAAGGTTCCTGATACATCTGTCTCACTCTTCTATATTTGAAGTATATTATCTTGATTACAGTATGTTTAATGACTACTTTGATTTTGTCCTTGCTTTGGCACTTGAGGCTACTTCCAAAACTCTTTGATAGCAGACAGGCTTTAATGCTGTCATATCAAAATAACTGCCAGTGGGGAGGAAAGAAACAAAGCTTCAGGACCATCAGGTATTTGGGAGAATATGGGATTAGGTCCATGGAATCAAATGCCAATTCTTAGCTATGGTATTTACTATTCTATGGTAATAATTATTTCTTCTTGATAGCATCTTATTTCTTAGTAGTATATTTGCCAACTTCATTAGGTATATGAATAAATTAGGATCTTGTCACAATCTCCTAAAAAATTCCACTAGTTACTGGGCTTTAAGTTAAACACAGATGTATTCCCCAGAGAGAATAAGCCTGCATGTCTTCTTGTTTTTTAATCTAAAGAAGGTAAAGAAAAGAGAAAGCTGTGAAATTGTGTGGATGTAATAATAGTTCTCAAAGTAAAAGGAAGAAAGGATATGTATAATCTCCATGTCGTCCATGTAAATATATGTTTAAAACATTAACATTTGGAATGAGTGAAAATTAGAAATCAGAAAGTGAGGGGGGCACAATGAGGGGCACATGGCTTGGTCAGTTGGTAGAATGTGCGACTCTTGATCTCGGGGTTGTAAGTTCAAACCCAACATTGGGTGTAGAGATTACTTAAAATATTAAAAAAAAATTTCAAGCAATGAAAATACTGGAGAAGAAAATCATCGTGCCACCATAACCAGATAATCGGTCATGGAATTGAAAGACACAGATCTACTCGAAGTGCAGCCCATGAACCATCAGCATCGTATCTCTGGGGAGCTTGTTAGAAAGGATGAGTGACAGGCAGACTTTTTGAATTAGAATCTGCATCTTCACAGGAAAGTTGAGTGATGTGAATCCACATTAAGATTTGAGAAGCACTGGTCTATAGCATTCCTATTCTCTGATCAGAAAGTATCCCAACCAAGCCATATTTCACCTATTTTCAAGGAAAAAGGTTCTCTTGAGTAATGCACTGTGTTATTCTTACATGTCCTGGTAACAACAGAAAAAAAATGCTTCCCTATACCAGGCCTCTGGACCATCCGGCACATACCACCCCTCTATGGCAGCCAGCCAACAAGTTTCCATGAGGCCCACCTCAAAAGATTAAAGAAATACTTCCCAAGTCTTTAAGTTTTACAAAACAACCTATTTTATACCCATAAAATTGTCAAAAGCATCCATAACTTGTTTCCTATTTAGCTTATTATATCTCTTATGAAACAAATCCCATAAATCAGCAATAATAGTTAATTTTATTACTTTCAATTTCATTTATTTGTTACACACAAAATGTCATGTAGATGTGCTTGGTGTTGTTCTATGACCACCGTTATAACTGTCATAAACATAGCATTTCCTTTCTACAGACCCTGGGCATGTCAAGAATATGCACAAACAAATTAAAACGGTGTGCAGTAGCAGTATGCACATAGAAAAGCACACAACTAAATTCCCTGTGGTCCTAAATGTTTGAGTCGTGAAGAATGAGTAGGAGTTGGCCACCGAGAGAAGCAGCAAAGGTGTCCTAGGTGAAGGAGGCCACTGAGTCCTGAAGAACACACGGGAATGACAAGCCAAGTACGGACAGTAGTCGGGAATAAGTCTGGCAGAGTGAGCAGTGAGGTAAAGGACCTCATGTGCACAGACTTCATCCTCCAGTTTGGGGGAAACATCTGACTTATTTTGGTTAGCAGAAGAATGAAACAATTCTTGTTCATAAAGATAATGGTGTCAGTACTGTGCAAAATGGTCAAGGAAAGCTGTGGGATATGGGTGTGAGAAGCAATAAGTGGATAATCTGAGGCATTGGCAGTTTGGATAGAGAAGAGAGAACAAATTTGAGAGAATATGCAGCAGGTAGATTGGCAGGACTTGTTGGTGAACAGCGGATGGAGATCCAAAAAAGTGGATAATGTTGAGGTTCTTCATTTGGTACGTGGCAGGACTGTGCTGCTGAGCTAATTAACACCAGCGTGTACTTGTTTTCATGCAGCATCTCAGGTAACTCTTGAGCAGCCTGGTCAGGAACACTATTCCATTTGAGTCAACACGGAAACCAGGGTGAATCAAGAAGTTGTGGGGACTTAATCTGCCCATGGACTCAGTGGTACAGAAGTGCTTGGCAGAAGAAGGAATAGAGCCCAAATTCAAACTCGTCACCAGCCTGAGTCTGGCTTGGTGAGGCCAGTGCTGAGCCACTTCACACCTTTGAATGTTAGATCCTGGGCATCAGAAGGAAAACAGCCTGGAGCTAAGAATCAGCCTCGAGGCCTTGGCAAACAACCACCCCCAACTTCCTTGCGTAGTCCAGAATCTGATGGGAGAGATTTCAGATTACCCTCCTCTTTGCAATAAACTCCTTGAAATCAGTATAATTAAGCAAATACTTATTTAGTGCCTACTTTGTATAAGAACTGAAAAAGTCTATATAGGAGATACAAGGATGAGTAAAAAGTAATAGTTTCCAGGGGACACGTACTTGAGTAAACTCATGTTGTTTCATGGAGAGTTTTTTTTTTTTTTTTTTTTAAGGACAGGAAAAAAATATTAAAATAGCTATAATTCAAGTAAGATAAGAAAGTGCCATAAGAATCAAAGTCTCTGGCTTCACTGGAAGACCTTAATTCTGCCTTATCCTCCTCTTATGTATCCAGGGATCTTGCAACAGGCACTTAATAAACACTAGTTCACTCACTGACAGTTTACAGGGAGAGCTCCGATAACAAACCATCTAAGTAAACACTATGCCCCTACAATCCTATTAAGAATCTTCCTGCAGGTTTTATAGCCCTTTTTTTTTCTTTTTTTCTTTTGCTTTTTTTGTTTTGTTTTGTTTTGTTTTCAGTGTCTCAGTCCAGAAAATCAGGAAGCATCCTTCCTCTGTCAGAACACCTACTCTTTAAACCGCTCTGTTCAGTTTAACAGCTTTGTCAGATAAGTCTTTATTTTATTGAGCCCCAATCTCCGTCCCTATAGTGCCATGTGGGCAGCTGGTACTAGCTGGGCCAGCCAGAGTGCTTCTAATCCCTCTTTCATCTGATAACAGACCTTAAAACATCTGGTGTCACCGCCCATCCCAGCATGCCTGGATTTAACATTGCCAGTCCTTCCTCGCCTCATGTGACTGTGGCCACCTCACTGAGTCAGTGCTGTCTTCTGGTCCCTGTGGATTGTGATCACGTCCCTCTTAGTGGCTGAGGGTGACAGTTAAGGCACAGATGAGGCAGATTCCTGGACATAAAATCCAGTAGACCAAATAGGTCCTTCCCCTCAGTCTCCATGGCTTACTACTCCTCTCCATTCAATCCCCTGCTAAAATGTCACTTCCTCAGAGAGGCCATCCATGACCACTCAGCCTAGGAGGGCTCCTTCCCCCCAACCTACTCCCTCTTCTCCCCTCCAACCTCTTTGCCTGTTTCACTTTCTTCACAATGATACGCTGTCTGGAACGGTTATGTGTAGTTGTTGACTTGGTCATCATCTCCTTTACCTACCGAAGTACAAGCCCTGCAAACACAAGAACATCACACATCTTGTTCACTGCTGTGTTCCCAGGGCCCGGCACAGAGTAAGTGCCCAGTAAACATTTGTTGAATCAGCCAATGAACTCTGCAATCCCATCACGCTTGCTCTTTTAGAAAAAGTTCCTGTTGTCACTGCCTTGTTGATGAGTATCGCTTTTTATTACATCACTAGAATCTGGGTTATAAAGATTTCTTTGATCAAAACTTTATGGAAGATTCAGCCCATGTGTTCAGCAGACATAGCTGGCAGAATTACCAAAGCAATTTTTGAAACCAGGTTTGTTATAAGAACGGGAATATCTTTGAACCAGAATAATTTAAGTACCTGGTTTTTTTAGTATGGTAAGTCGAACTAAAAAGGCCTTTAAAATTTTGAAGTTCCTTTGAGAAGGTAGTATATATTACCTGAGATAGATGGAAAATATGTAAAGAAGGTAAGGTTGTTGCTGATGGGTGGGTGAAGAGACTGATTATTTTTAGAATCTTTCGTTCCTTCTACAGTATTTTATTTTATCCTTGCTATCACTAACAAACAAAATTAGTAATGATCTCCGTTCAGAAGACATGGCGATTACTCAGTTTGGTCCACCAGTCAATCGGTATTTAGTAAATCCTTGCTATATATATGACAAAATATCTGACAAGATTGCTGATCTTTCTCCTTTAGAGTATTCTACACTCTTTGGTGTCTGCTCTAATGACCCTCCCAGCGATCTCTTTGCTCTCTCTAGCCTGCTTTTCCCTGACTGTCACTGAGCTTACTACCTGCCTCATCCTTGCACATGCCTGTGCCCTTGCCTTCATTCTCATATCAAGCCTGCTGCCTTAGGATTCCTCCGCGAATGGTGGCACTCTGCAGAAAAGTGCCCAGGAGCATCAGTTAGATGATATTTGGCAGATGTGGGCTTATAGGAAGGTTTGTAAGTTGTATTTTAGCCTATCCATTTAGACACAGCTTATGAAGAAGTCTGGTCACATGCCAGACTGCAGGGTTTTCTTGTCAAATTTTCTTCATAACTTCTTTTTCTTTTTTTAATGTTTTGATGTTTATTTATTTTTGAGAGACAGAGATGAGCAGGGGAAGGGCAGAGAGAGGGGGAGACCCAGAATCTGAAACAGGCTCCAGGCTCTGAGCTGTCAGCACAGAGCCCTATGCGAGGCTCAAACCAACAAACAGCAATTTCATGACCCAAGCCGGACACCCAACCAACTGAGCCACCCAGGCACTCCCTTCATAACTTCTGTCTCTCTTAGTTTCCTGCTCACTGAGCATGAACAACCCGTTATCAGAACTTTTTTTTTTTTTTAAGTTTGTTTATTTTGAGAGAGAGAAAGGAGGGGAGGAGAGAGGGAATCCCAAGCAGGCTCCATGCTGTCAGCACAAAGCCCAATGCAGGGCTCAAACACATGAACTGTGAGATCATGACCTGAGCGGAATCTCAGTAGTAGTTTGCATCTTTGTAAACTTTGTAAAACTCAGTTTCTTTCTTATGTTGCCATCTTTCCTGTGAGGTCTGATGCACTCACCTGGACTGGAAGGGGTTCACAAGTGTAGGGCACGGAGGAGACCATCTGGGCCAACAAACCTTCAACGTGGATAGTTCTCCTACCTGTGGTGAAAGTGTCCTGACTCAAACTGTGATTTTTCCACTGAACCATGCCTCCTAACCTTGGGGGTGTAGGAGAGGGAAACTCTGTGTGGAAAAGAGAAGTTTTGCAAATAGGGCTCTTTGAAAAAGTAGCCTGTCCTGAGGAAGTACTTGTTCTTGCCTCCGTAGTCTTTCCCTGTGGTCCTAGGACACGATGTGGGGCTGTAGGGCCCTCTTCAGAATTCTTCCCAGGAATTCCAGCAGTTGATAAGAAGCATAGGTTGTAAACCATGATATACTTATCTTTTAGCTTTCCTAAGTTTTCTCTATAATGGGATATTTTGCTTTTGTGAACCTTCACAATTACTTCCTTACTGATCTCTCTGTATAAAAATATTTTCTTCCTCACTTCTTCCCAGACCATAAATAACTCAAGAAGAAAGGATGTCTTATGTACCTGGCACCTTGTTCAGTGTTTGGCACAAAGGAAGAGCTCAGTTAACATTTGTTTGTTAACTTTTACTGCTGCAGTTCTACGTCTGTGCCTCAGCCCTGCACTTCACACCTCTATCTCCCTTCCCGGCATCTGGCTCTTCTCCCCTTATCCTACTTTCTCTCTGAGTCTTGTTCTGTCTTCACCAACTCTTGGTGAGTTTTTGCTCCAACTCTGAAGGCATTTATCATATGAGCCCCCCGTTTCCTCTTAGCATTGTGCTATCTTACATTGCAGGTTACTTTTACCCATAATTAATTGCCACTCAACTTGATTGTAAGCAGCAGAACAGTCTGAATCTACATTAAACATCTTTGTACTTTCAGTGTACTTTTGGTGTGTTACACACAAGAGGGACTCAGTATTTGTTGACATGACAATTCATGTCTTATCTTCTAGGCTGATATGTGCTGTTGCTAGATGCTCCTGGCATGTTGCCATATTACATCTTAGCTAAATTTCAGTAGAGGATGGGGTATACAGTTTGTTAACTGCTTTGGGGAACATTGCACAGGAAGTCATTTTCATTTTGTTGCAGAACAACAGGAAACAAGGCTTAGTTGCCAAACTAAAGTAAGAAAAGCAACCAAGCATATTATTTCTCCCTTAGGGGCTTTCATTATTCTAGGAATCATTAGCTGCGCCTAAGATCGTGGAAATTATCCCAGCTATCTCAGTTGCACATGCAGAGGAAATTTTGATAGGAGGAAGATGTTCACTCTTTTGTTCCAGTTTTACTTTGCATTGTCTTCTGTATTGCTTTTGAATTTATCATATCTTCTAATCACCTATCAGATGCATTTTAGGAGATCCACTCCTTCCTTTAGTAAAATGGGCCTGGCTTCCTGAATCAAAGACTACTCTTATCTGTAGTACACATTGTTGGCCATTTCTATGGTTCAGTATTCTTATTATTGGCAGTAGTGATGGTGGGAATACAGGGTAACTTACTTTAAAATCTGATCCTCTTTCAAGCTTATTCTGTAGGCATGACCATCTTTTAAAATTAGAGTGCCCTAGTCTTGGCCCCACTATGAACTACACACCATGAGGATCAGAGGGGAGGAGATGACAGAATGGAAACTGTATTCAGATCCTTGGCATGTTTTAATTTCACATTGCTTTTCCATGCTAATTTAATTTCCTTCCAGAATGAAAGTTGGCAATCATGTAGAGAAGCGGTAGAGGAGGTTGGAATCACTGCAGCTGAAATGCATGTGAAGGTCCCTAATCCATAGATCATTGACATAATGAACTCTAAAACTGTTAATAATCTTTCCCCTCTGTAATGACAGCCCGCATTTGGAGAGCTTTCACCTGTGGGTTCTGTGCCTGACTCTGGTTCTGCCTTGTTGAGGGAGGCTTACTGCAGCTGTGCTGTATAGATACTGCGGAACGAGAGCTCACGTGGCACGTGCCACAGACCGCTCCTTAGGGCCAACCCGGGGCCTTCCACTTCCACCTGCTTCATTTCACCCTTTGCAAATATGGAAACACACCAAACCACAATATGCTCTGTATTCCTCAAATTTTCAGCCATAGCAGAGGATACTTCTGTATGTATGAGAACGACCAACTAATTTCAGTTAACATTTTCGTTGTTTGCAAAAGACAACAGAACAGAACGATTTTGGGGAATCCAGCTTTTTTTATCACTAAATTTCAGCCTTGAGGGAATGTGCATGCCCACGCTGGGCATTCTGCTATTAAAGTGTGCAGACAGACCCCCTTTGCTCACAGAGCAGGCTGTGGCAGACGCGGGGGCCGTTCCCCCAACAAAGGCTACATTTTTTTTTTCTTTACAGCTAGGTTAAATGCTTCAGATTTATTATCAGATGTGGCATGGATGATTCAAACAAAACAAATGCCCTTGAGTTTAAAAATAGAAGTGGAGAGACTAAATATTTGCACTTAAAAAGGAAAAGAAAATAACAGAAATCTCTGCGGCAGACCGTTCCTTGAAATTATCCTCACTAAATTATAATCATGCACTTTCCACTCTCTGTAATTAAACATTAGATTTCATTTATTCCAGATGCATTTGCCTCAAGTAAATTCAGAATGCCCGTCCTTCTTTTTGGGGATTGTAAATTTATTTCATGGTTTTAGCCTACATGTGATTGGGTTCATTGAAGAGTTTTTAAGTGAATCTTAATGACATTTTTTTTTCCATTATTTGCTTGGTGTGGCCTATTGATACAGATGAATCTGATCTTACTGAGTTTACAACATGTAATATCTGTAAGAGCTGAATGATATATTTTGCAAATACATTCACATGTTTTTGTAAGGAACTTGCAAGCCCTTGGTGGCTGGTTGTGGAGGAATGGAGAAATTTGATTTGATCATCTCACTCACAGGTAGACTGAACTGTTGGCTGCTGTTTCTGAGGAAACTACAGCACTGATAAAGGTCACAATGTCTTTAATATACAGGACAGCTTCTATTTCAGAGAGTCTTAGTTCATGAAAACCTGAAACAGCGTTTTATTTACCAGATTTGCAAATCCCTTACATTAATGGGATAATATAGCTAAACCATAGTCTATAAATCTAAAGGCAAGCTTTTTAGTGGCTTGGAATATTTCCCTACTCTTAAGACAAGATTATCAATTGGGATTGTGGTCAAGTACATCTAATATATTTTTTAAAAGAAGTAAGAAAGTAACCAAATTTATTTACTTATAATCATTGTTTACACAATTTCCAAAAATAAATTTTTATTTTCACTAAGTGAGCCAGTGGATTAACCAAGATGATAAATTGACTAGCCGGTCATATGTAATTAAAGATAAATTTTGCGAAATGACACTAGTGAAGTTGTAACAGACACCATAGGGCAAGTTTTATTGCTTTTACTATACTCTGCTTTTGTGGTAATAGAGGTTGGCCTGGGTGTTTAGTTGATACATTGGTAAATTATTTAAACTTCCCTTTTTCCTTGCTTGCCATTAGACTGTTTTACAATCCTCAAACATTTCTGCAGGTTTGTGGTAAAAGCGTATGCCAGGTCAGTTTGACTATTTATTTTAACTACACTAAAGGCTCTACAGAATAAAATGTTTAAGTTAATACCGAAAATAAAATCTTCGAATGAGTTGTATGTTTGCAGTTATCCATCATATGCTCTACTCTCTACCCTTTAGGAAACAACACAAATGCTTCGTATCTCTTCATTGGCATTTTCTTTAAAACTGATCTCCATTTCATCCCTATGCTTCCTAGTGTCCCCTTTCCCTCTATGGGATGGGAGAACAGAGAGCCCGGCAGAGAAGATGGCGGAGAGGAATGGGAGAAGTGACCCTGGTCGTCATTCCTAAAACATCCCCAAGCAAACCGCTCTCCGCTCTTCCTGATCTGTAGCTTTTACCCACTCTCCAGAGAGGGGGCAGCAAATATAAAAGTAAATTTTTATATGTAAAAGATTCTTCTTTTAGAACCACTGCTCGTTTGCCTTTATTCTAATATGAACTAACTGGACTCATATAATGTTTCCAAATAGTTTGACCTTAAGTGTGTGTGTGTGCGCACGTGCCATAAAAATGAATTATATTTAAAATTATTTACTTTACAGTACCCACACCTCTCTCAATCTTTGTAAGGATAGAATGCATGGTTAATCTTTGGACAATTATATTTCAAAAACAATTTCTTTTAATCTAGGACACACGGGTTTTCCAAAGAATAAAACTATCCAATAATCTAGATTATCCATAATCTAGACTAAAGGTATATCAAACCATTAGGTCATTTTTCTTTTCTCACTTCAGTCTTGGCAGGATCTGAAAGTGTGTGCCAGATATGCAGATGCTTCTGATGACATGAACAGCGTCAGAGTTTTAAATTCGCATCTAAAATCAAGTATAGCATTTATATATGTAATTCATCAGAATTTTAATTGAAACAAAGTCACTCTTCTCAATAGGATAACACCATCTAGTTTTCCTAGGCTGTGAATAATTGTGGAACCGAGTTGACTGCTGTGCCTAGAAAAATAAAAATATTTGGAATCATCCTAGCAACTTCCTACTTCTATTGGAACTAGACCCTTGATTATAAAAAGATAGCATGGTTTCTTGCTATACAGATAGGTTGCCTAGATTACTACCAGATGCCCATGACAAAAGAAATAATGCTGAAAGAGAAATTCTAAGGAATGTTATTTAACTTAAACTCTAAATCTAGATAAGCTCTGGATACCTAGAAGTAACAAAAATAAATGAGAGGAAAAGTTATGCCATTAGAGGGCACTTTTGT
This sequence comes from Panthera uncia, assembly GCF_023721935.1. Taxonomy (NCBI): domain Eukaryota; kingdom Metazoa; phylum Chordata; class Mammalia; order Carnivora; family Felidae; genus Panthera; species Panthera uncia. Next base: position 795 of record NW_026057601.1, on the reverse strand, counting down.
AATCTTAGAAGAAAAGTCAGTTCTTATAGACTAGCTTACCCAAGTCTTACTCATGAGAGGAATGTATTTTTTTAGTTGTTTATTTAAAGTGACTAATTCTTAAGCTGAGTGTCTGAGAGAGAACATTTTATTGGTAGGGGAAAAAATCTATATAATATTAAAACAATCCTTTAAACAATATCTAAGTAAAGCTTTAAAGTTGAATTGGTGAATAGAAATTGTAAAAATATACACAACATGTCTGCGCAATAGTTTTTTGACCAGCTATAGTCAATGCTTCCTTTAAGTGGAGTTTATTTAAAGTAATTCTGCCTGTAACCTAATGAAATTGGTCAAATGATTAACTTTCCCTAATAACAGAGTAAGCTTTTTCCCAACAGTAGATGAGTGTTATTAGATAACATTTGAAAAAGATAATCCTGTAAAATATAAAGATCTGTGCTTTTGGATCACACTATTTTTTTCCAGTTTTATTGACAAATAGTTGTCACACATCACTATAAAAATATAAGATGCATGGCATAATAGTTTGATCTATATATATTATAAAATGATTACCACCATAGGCTTAGCTAGCATCTATCTTCTTATATGTATACAATGAAAAAAAAAGAAGAAAAGAAAACAGGGATCATAAAAATTTTAAACACCTTTCCAAAAATTGTCTGTCTTGTCTATAACATATAGCAATTAATATGGTTAGAGTTGTTTCAGAAACAAAACATTGGCCTCATAGAATTTTAGCTGGGGAAATAATTTTATATATATATATATATATATATATATATATATATA
>NW_026057600.1:0-19872 GCF_023721935.1 Panthera uncia | reverse complement strand
AGACAGGATTTAGAGTCCTTCTGTGTGAACTCTGGCACTGGGGGAGCACCTCTCAGTGTGGCGGATATAAGGTCCCAGCTGGCTTTGTCTGTGCTGCCCGCACTTCAGGGAGGACCGCCTTCTTCTCCTGCCAACTGAGCCCCGGGGTGGCAGACACAGGCTGACACAGGCCGGCTTTGTCTTTTCCCACAGCACTCCAGGGAGATAGCTGCCTTTTGCTTTTCTTTCTCTTGTCCAGATGCAGGCCTTCACTTCCCTAGCTGCTCTTTCTTTTCCTTTTGTCACTCTGCAGAAGGGGTCCCTCCTCTCCATGCCCAGTTGGCCTTTTTTTTGATCTCCCCTTGTTTGCAGTCACCCACGCATCTTTTCTCCAGCTTTCCCATTTTCTTCCTGGTAGATTCAACCTTTTCCTCCCAGGCTCTGGTGTTCAAAGTCCTTTGCCCTCTACGCTTCTTTGTTTGAGAGACGCGGGAAGTATGGATCCCCCTACTTCTCTGCCATGTTGCAGATCTTGTAGTTTGTGAGTTTCTAGGAGTGTTCCAATATCTTCCAGATGGCCAGTTTGTTGGCAAATCATTTTTCATAGCATTCTCTTCTAATTGTTTGTCTTTATACAAAGCTGGTTATGATCTCTCCTCCTTTATTCATGATTTATTAATTTGGTTCCTCTCTCTTCTTTTTGAAAAGTCTGGCTAGAGGTTTATCAATTTTGTTTATTCTTCCAAAGAACCAACTCTTAGTTTCAATGAACTGGTCTACTTTGTTTTTTTGTTTCTATATCATTTTTTTCTGATCTAATGTTTACTATATCCCTTCTTCTGCTTGCCTAAGGCTTCATGTGGCTCCTTTGCTAGCTTCTTTAGGTGCAAGGTTAGATTGTATATTTGGGACCTTTCTTGTCTTGAGTGAGGCCTGGGAAGAAAAGCATAATAGTAGGTGTGTAATTCTCTCTGTCCTCAGGACATCCAGAGTGTCAGTTCTCCCCATAACCATCAGGATGGGATCTACCTGGTATGTGAATACCTGAGAACATCCAAGTCTAAGAATGTTTTTAGCAGGAGGTAGTTTATCTCCTTAGGCAGAACATGATGAATGAAACTGGAAGTTATGGATCTTTGAGAAATGGCCACAAAGTGCCCATCAATTTTCTTCCATTTTTCTTATTGAGTATTTGTTAGTCTCCTGATAAACTCAAAATCAATTTGAGCTTAAATGCAAATACTAGCTGAATTTAAATACACCATGTACACATATTAACAACGCAGGTAATTTTTTTACAGTATTTGAGGACGCCATTAAAACCAATGGTTATAAAATGTACAGTGTTTTACAGGATTTGAGTTTTTTCCCCCTAACCACATTAGAAGTTTGATAGAATTTGGTGGCCCTTTTTTATATTCATGCTAAAGATTAGATGTGCTTAATTATTAGCTCTGTGATCCTGTATAATTGGTTGTGAATGAAATTAAATGAAAAATGTATTTACATATTTACATTTAAAATTAAGCAAGTGAATGGATTCTTCCTTACATATTTATATGTGCATATTTTGGGCAGTTGTGAGGAAAAAACCTTAAGTGTTTTGTAACACTGCTAGGTCATTCACAGATGGGACCTAAGGTAGCTAGGGAGGTCTAGGGAGTCATTGTCCCTGTGAGATATGTGAACTAATAGAAGAGACAGATTAGGTCTCCTCTGGCATTGTTCTCCACAGTCATGTCCCTGAGGATTGCCATGTCTGGGCGGCTCAGGGACATGAGCTCATTAAGAGTGTGGGGCATCCGTTCCCCAGAGACATCAGCAGGGGAAGGGACTTGATTCTCTGTGCAAGCCCAGCCAGAGTTCAGAATCAAGGCACCCTCTCACATGCTCGTAAGGGTCTCACTGTTGCATAGGCAGGTCATTGTACTCAGGACACCATACTTCGAGTCTGTGACTGCTTTCATCCTCTATGTCCGAGAGGCAAAGCGCAGATCTCTGGTGTCACATGAAGACCTGTGAAGTCATCCTGAGAAGGTGTCCTTTCCCTTAAAAAGTTATGGATGAGCCAGGCTGGTACAGTCAACCTTTGTATTTACTGCAGACACTGATTCTCCATGTCCATGTCCCTATCCCCAGAACTGCATTTAGGCAGTAACTTGGAGAGGAGTTAGGGAAATAGCTTTGAATCCACAGGGAAGGTGAATAAAGGTGAGTGAAATATTGCTTGGTTGCTGCGTTGCTGTAGGAATCGACAAGTTAATTTCCAGTTGCAATTGTTCTTGAAACAAAAAAAGAGCTAAATCGTTTGCATATGGTCAATTGTCTAATGCAACAGACTGTGGAAGTTCACAAAATTTAAGAACTAAATGTAATTGTTCATTATAGAGGCCACCAAGTCATCCCTAGACATTTGATTCTATTGTAGTACATGCATCGCCCCACTCTGCACATGTGGAAAATAATTAGATATGCATGTTTAGTGGGAATAACATTTGCATTCAGAAATAGATTAGTAGAGAATCTATATGTGTAAAACTATCAGATTGTATGCCTCCATGCTTTCCCTTTGTTCCATATTGTCTGTGAAATTAGATAATATTTCCTCTCTATGCTAAAATCATATTAGTATTTATTAATTTAAATATTTATTTTCTCCCTTACGAGTTAGCAATATATGTAAAATAAGTATAGATTTTTTAACTGCTATGTTGAAAATTACATCAGGGAAGTTCCATTTGGTGTATATTCTGTCCATGCATCTTTATTTTGATTTTATTGTTAAGAAGAAAGCTGATCCTTCAAGTGTGTATAAGTAACCAAATGATAGGAAAAAGTAACAAAAACCTGTATGTTTTACTTGACACAGTGTGTTGTGTGTGTGTGTGTGGGGGGGCATGTGTGTTTCTGTGTGTGTGGTTGCACTTAGGTGATGTGTAAAGCACACGAGTTTCCATCCTTCTATCCTTGCACACGATCACGAGTAGACTCTTGTATGAATGCTGTTGGTGACCTGCTCATATGCTCTTTACCTCCTGGGGCTGCAATCTAAACACTACTTGTTATGAGTATGGGCTCCAAGGTTCACAGCCATTCCCTTCTTGAGAGAATTGTCCTCAGCTGAAAGGGAGCCACATAGCCAGGCAGTCTGGGTAAACAGGTGGGGGCAGCTCACAGCCAGTGACAGACTGTGGGAGATACAAAAGGTGCCAATGCCAAGGTAGGCCTGAATCTGATGCAATTCATGCTCCAGAGTCATGCTGTCCAAGTCAGTAGTAAGTACCCACAGGAAGCTATTTAAATTTAAATTTATCAAAATTACATAAAGTGTACCATTCAGTTTCCTAGCTAGGATATTTTATTTTTATTCATTTAAAAAATTTTAAAAATGTTTATTCTTGAGAGAGAGAGACAGACAGACAGACAGACAAGAGTGTATGCAGGGGAGGGACAGAGAGAGATGCAGAATCTGAAGCAGGGTCCATTCTCTAAGCTGTCAACACCGAGCCTGACGTGGTGCTCTAACCCACAAATCATGAGATCATGCCATGAGCCAAAGTTGGATGCTTCACCGACTGAGCCACCCAGGCACCACGATTTCTTGGATAGAACATTTTAAATGCTCAGGTATGACAGGTAGAGAGTGGGCATAGTATTGGACACTGAAGGCAGAGAATTTCTACCATCACAGATGGATGCTTTTACTGGAGAGTTCTGTCCAGCTTCTCATGGGATCAGACTCCTGCTCTGTTCCACTGGAACATCCTTGCTTAGCAACATTCTCTGCTGTTTTCCTTCCCTCACTCCGTTTATCCTGAGAGCATTCCCTGAAGAAACAACACGCAGTGGAAATCCTACTTCATTGTCTTCCCCATAAAACTTGCCCTACAGCCCTGTCAGTGTTCATCACACCTGTCATTTCCTATCTAGTGATGGCTGCATTCTCCTCATTTGCTCATCCTCCCTCATTCGAGGGCCTGTTCTCATATGTCTGAGGTCACATGAGACCCATGAGACAGAAGCATCAAGCAAGGAACAGCGATTCAGTCGTAGCACTGAGGCTGCGCAAATCTTGCCCCCACTTTTTCAGGATTCATTCAGGAACTGGGTAGGGCAGCATGGGTATGTCAAACATATCAGTGAATGTTACATGTTTGAAACAACACCTTAAATGGAGACATTATATTGAGGTCTTTTGTCTTTAAACTGTGTAGTATGCATACTGAGCATCTGGTTTTGTGGACATATGTATTCTTCCACCAAAACGTTTAGAGTTACATGTAGCATTGAACACTTAGGGTAATTGCTCTATTACCTTAGGTCTGTCAGTACCAAGCATTTAACGTCTTTCATTTGATGCCTGTTTTCTTGTTATTGTAAATTGAGTTCTTGTGAGGTGTCATTTCAAGTAAATACTTTTTTGATGGTAATTATTACATAGAATGCCACTTTTTAATTTTGCAAGATCTGTTTTTATTTTAACTAATAATTTTTTCTCTCTCTATATAACATATGTCCTTTTCAAGTATTTTTTTGTGTGCAAAGTAACAATTTATGTGTAATATTCATAACTGGATTTCCTGTATCAGATTATTTCATGACAGCTGCATTCTACATTCATATATATATATATATATATATATATATATGTATATATATGTATATATAAATTAAATTAATATAAATGTATTAAAACCCACCCATACACATATAATATTGTAAAACAGCAAGAAATTTGTACAGGTTCATTTCACCACCTCTTTATGTTTTCTCAACTGTCTTCCTAGTCCTTATCCATATGGACTATTAAAATATATCGTTATTTTATTCTAATGGTTCAGTATTATATTGGTATTTTGTTTGGATGAGTTAGCATTTTCTGTTTGCTCTCCTTCATTTTCATGAGTGTTTCCTTTGTCAGGCAATTTAAATAGTTTGCCAGCCGGGCTCTTGGTGGCTAAGTTGGTTAAGCCTCTGACACTTGATTTTGGTTCAGGTAATGGTCTCAGAGGTGTGAGGTCGGGCTCTGTGCTGACAGTGAGGAGCTTGCTTGGGAATTTCTCTCTGGGTCTCTCCTCTCTCCCTCTCCATCTCACTCTGTCCCTCCCCTGCTTGTGTTCACTCTCTCTCACACAAAATAATAAATAAACTGAAAAATTAAAGCAATAAAAATTTGTCAGCAATGTGTTTCAGATGGATGTGTGTATATTTGTGCACGTGTGCATGAGAACAAACCATGGTTTGTTTTTATTTGCTCTTCTGAGAAGGTGTTAAGGAGGGGATAGTCCCTGTTGTTGCATATTTAGACTGTGCCTGATACCTTTATAATTAATTCTATTAAGAAATTGTTGGTGCATAGATTCTGTTTTGTGGATACCACTGCTCAATCTTTATAGGAAATCGAAGGAGGTATAAAACAGTGTGAATTACCACATCCTTTATTCCATTTCTGTGAACATTTATTTTATGCCAGTTTTGTACCCGTTTCTTTCACACATTGGTTTGAAAGAAACTTGCGTCATATTTTAAAACTCTTGGAAGAGTTAAAAATGTGTTGGATGCCTACCCTTCTGAATATGATAGAACTGAAATACTCGTGTCCTGACGCCTCTTCAGTTGGTATGTTACTATGCTCATTCAGTACTGCGCAGCTGGATGGAAATGGTCATCAGACGAGCCTTAGAGCCTTAGAGCCTTAGAGCTGGCATTGTGTTTGATCTAGTGTGACTGTCTCTGCAGGCTAGCTTCCAGAATGGTGATCATGAATATAATATAGATGGGTGTGGGAGATTTTGTATAATACCAATATATCCTTTCCTTTAGGCCTTTCCTTGTACTACGTTAAGGTTTGCATTATAGCTCTTCGACTTGTCACGGCTGTGAGAATATATCTGTGTTTATCTCTATATATTTACCCAAGTAATTATTTTATCCTAGGCAATGATGCAAAGCATTACACTTTGTACATAGGTTACCCATTTGGATAACGCTTTAAAATGTTGTGACTAGAATGGTGATATGGAGTAATCCTACCTCTTTGAGGAATTTTATGAAGGTTGGTGTAATTACTCTAATGGAGTAATGTGTGAAGCACCAATCTGCAGAAGGAAGAGTTAAGTGTTGGTCCCTGGATTTTAGAGTTCTGATTCCAAAGGACTGCATAGCCGATGAATTTTCAGAGTTCCTGTTAAATTGGCATGGTAATTTTAAGCATCTTTGGGGTTAACGTTAAGCACTGTTTGAATGGTGTTGTTGTCAGGTTTTCTCTCATTGAGTATTTGTTTTACTTCCACACACACACAAAGAAACCTGATATTTGTTTGTATGCAGAACTAGCAGCGATGTGTTGAATGTAACTGAATTCTTTGTAGAAATATACTCTAGGTCATAAATTCCTGTAACTGAATGTATTTTCGAGATCATGTTGTATCATGACCTGTGCCATGTGTGGTTTGTGTATTCCAGTTGTGTGCAATTATGAGATACATATGAAAAATAATGAATCTGGGGTGCCTGGGTGGCTCAGTCGGTGAAGGGTCTGACTTCGGCTCTGGTCAAGATCTCGCTGTTCGTGAGTTCAAGCTCCATGTTGGGCTGTGTGCTGACAGCTAGGAGCCAGGAGCCTGGAGCCTGGTTGAGTTCTGTGTCTTCTTCTCTCCCTGTTTTCCCCGCTTGCACTCTGCCTTTGTCCCTCTCTCAAAGATAAGTAAACATTAGAAAAAGTTTTTAAAAAAATGATGACTCACTCTGTGTGCAGCACTTTCCTATTCTTTCTGATTTCCCTCCCTCTTTTCCCTTATCCCGGTTTTCTCTGAAATGCACACATATTTTTATTTTATTTCATTTATTTTATTGATTTTAAATTCTCTTTTTATTTTTTTGAATTTACATCCAAATTAGTTAGCATATAGTGCAACAATGATTTCAGGAGTACATTCCTTAATACCCCTTACCCATGTAGCCCATCTTCCTCCCACAACCCCTCCAGCAACCCCCAGTTTGTTCTCCATATTTATGCGTCTCTTCTGTTTTGTCCCCCTCCCTGTTTTTATATTATTTTTGCTTCCCTTCCCTTATGTTCATCTGTTTTGTCTCTTAAAGTCCTCATATGAGTGAAGTCATATGATTTTTGTCTTTCTCTGACTGACTAATTTCACTTAGCATAATACCCCCCAGTTCCATCCACGTAGTTGCAAATGGCACGATTTCATTCTTTTTTGATTGCTGAGTAATACTCCATTGTATGTTTATACCACATCTTCTTTATCCATTCATCCATTGGTGGACATTTGGGCTCTTTCCGTACTTTGGCCATTCTTGGTAGTGTTGCTATAAACACGGGGGTGCACACACATATTTTATAGTACTTTCAGCCTACTAGGCTGAGACTGAAAGACATTTTGTACCTATGACTGATGCAGACACAGGTCCATTATTTGATTTTTCTTACATTAAATATTATGATTTTCTTTTTTGATAATATAGAATTAATTAATATGAACGATGGCAATTTCATGAGTCCATAATTTATTCAAAGAGTTACTTATACAATCCCATGCCCTGTCTTATAACATGCTAAATTCACATCCTGCCAACATTTTACTGCTTTGAAGATTGCTTTTAAAAATTGCTAAATGCTTGGTCTTGACAGGAAACATGTGATAAGAAAGAATGGACCAGAAAAATGGAAGTTCTCTCACTGGCTTTATCCTGCTGGGTTTCTCTGACCGGCCTCAGCTGGAGCGAGTCCTCTTTGTCGTTCTTCTGATCTTCTATCTGCTCACCCTGCTGGGAAACATGAGCATCATTGCATTGTCCCGCCTGGACCCACACCTGCAGACTCCCATGTACTTTTTCCTGTCCAACCTAAGCTTTCTGGACCTGTGTTACACGACCAGCACTGTTCCTCAGCTGCTGGTTCATCTCAGGGGAGCAGACAAGTCTATCTCTTTCGGTGGTTGTGTAGCTCAGATGTTCGTCTCTCTAGGGTTGGCATCTACAGAATGCATTCTGTTAGGGGTGATGGCATTTGACCGCTATGCAGCCGTCTGCAGGCCCCTGCACTACACAGTGATCATGCACCCCCGTCTGTGCACCCTGATGGCTTCTGCATCATGGTTCCTTGGTTTTGTCAACTCCTCATTGCACACGGTGCTCACCTTCCTTGTACCACTCTGTGGGAGAAATAAAATAGACCACTTCTTTTGTGAGGTTCCCCCACTGCTCAAGCTTGCCTGTGTTGACACCACTGTGAATGAGTCTGAGCTCTTTGTCAGTGTGATCATTCTCCTCATACCTGTGGCTTTAATCACGTTCTCCTATGGTCAGATTGTCAAGGCAGTGTTAAGAATAAAGTCAGCTTCAGGGCAGAGGAAAGCTTTTGGGACATGTGGGTCCCACTTCACAGTGGTCTCCCTGTTCTACGGCACAGGCATCTACATTTACCTCCAGCCCAGCAACAACTACTCCCGGGATCAGGGCAAGTTCGTTTCTCTCTTCTACACCATCGTCACCCCCATGGTCAACCCCTTTATATATACCCTGCGGAACAAGGATGTGACTGGAGCAATGAAGAAGGCGCTTTGTAGGGGCTATGAATCCAGATGACTCGGTACGGAAGACCCTGTGATGGAACACTTTGAATGTCAGAGCCCCTAAGATTTTGTGTCTGGACCTGTCATCCAACATTTCCCCTGATGACTCTCATGAGAATTACCTTACTTCATTGTTTTAAGCAAGGAGTGTTCAAACTCTGAATTCCTGGATTCAACAGTGCAAGAGAGTTCCCATTTCTAAATATCCTTGACAACACCTGTTGTTTCTTGTGTTGTTGATTTTAGCTATTCTCACATGGGTGAAGTGACATATCATTGCCTTTTTGGTTTGTATTTACCTGATGATCAGTGATGTTGAGCATGTTTTGACGTGGTTTTTTTGTCATCATGTTGTCTTCTTTGGAGAATGTCTATTCATGTATTCTGGCCATTTTTAATTGGATCATTTGTATTTTGGGCATTGTATGTATAAGACCTTTATAAATTACGATATAAAACCTTTATTGGTTATGCCATTTGTCAATATCTTCTCCCATTCAGTAGTTTTCTTTTAACTTTGAAACACAAGTAAGTTTGAAATGTTTTTCAAATGATTTTATTCTAGTTTTTTTAATTAAGTGTTTTTACTTATTCATCTTTATCATAAATATTATTTCTTTTTAAAATAAATGTATTTATTTCAATTCAAGTTAGTTAACAGATAGTGTTGTATTGGTTGCAGGAGTAAAACCAAGTGATTCATCACTTACATATGAAGCCATGTACTCTTCCCAAGAAGTGCCCTCCTAATACCCATCACACGTTTCGCCCATGCCCCCACTCCTCTCTCCTCCAGCAACCCTCAGTTTGTTGTTTGTATGTAAGAGTCTCCTATCGTTTGCCTCCTTCTGTTTGTCTTTTTTTTCCTTCCCTTCTCCTCAGTTAATCCGTTACATGTCTTAAATTCCACATATAAGTGAAATCATGATATTTATCTTTCTCTGATCGATTTATTTCACTCAGCAAAATACAGTCTAGTTCTGTCTATATCGCTGCAAATGGCAAGATTTCATTATTTTTGACTGCTGAGTAATACTCCATCGCATATATTTACCAGTTCTTCTTTATCCATTCATCCATCAATGGACAGTTGGTCTCTTTCCATAATTTGGCTATTGTCGATAGCACTGCTGTTGCGCAGCGAGGAGCATGTGCCCTTTTAAAACAACACACCTGTATCCCTTGGATGAATACCTACTAGTGCAATTCCTGGGTCATAAGGTAGTTCTATTTTTAATTTTTTGAAAAACCCACATAGTGTTTTCCAGAGTGGCTGCACCAGTTTGCATTTCCAGCAGTAGTGCAAAAGTGATCCTCTTTCTCTGCATCCTTGCCAACATCTGTCGTTGCCTGAGTTGTTAATGTTAGCCATTCTGACAGGTGTGAGGTGATATCTCATTTGGTTTTGATTTGTATTTCCCTGATGATAAGCGATTTTCAACATTTTTTCATGTGTTTGTTAGCCACCTGGATGTCTTCTTTGGACAAGTGTCTATTCATGTGTTTGGCCCATTTCTTCACTGGATTATTCATTTTTTTGAGTTTGATAAGGTCTTTATAGATTTTGCATACTAACCCTTTATCTGATATATCATTTGGAAATATCTTCTCCCATTCCGTAGGTTGCTTTTATTTGCTGATTGTTTCCTTCACTGTGCAGAAGCTTTGTATTTTGATAAGGTCCCAATAGTTCATTTTTCTTTCTGTTTCCCTTGCCTCTGCAGATGTGTTGAGTGAGAAAGTTGCTGCTTCCCAGGTCAAAGAGGTTTTTGCCTGCTTTCTGCTCTAGGATTTTGATGGCTTCCTGTCTTACATTTAGGTCTTTCTTCCATTTTGAGTTTATTTTTGTGCATGGTGAAGGAAAGTGGTGAAGTTTCATTTTTCTGTATGTGCTGTCTAGTTTTCCCAGCACCATTTGCTGAAGAGACTTTATTTATTCCATTGGAAATTCTTTCCTTCTTTGTCAAAGATTGGTTGGCCATACATTTGTGGGTCCATTTCTGGGTTCTCTTATTGTGGAGAACACTCAGTTCCATTGATGTGTCTGTTTTTTGTGCCAGTACCATACTGTCTTGATCATTACAGCTTTGTAACACATCTTATTTTTCCCCTCAGAAATGCTTTGTGTGTGTTTATTCATTCCTCAAAACAAGCCTGTGAGGCAGGTGCCATTAATTATTGATAATTGCCCTTTAGCTTTGTAACAATTAGAATCTTGGAACACTGCAGAGAAATGGTAAGGGAGGAATAATCCCCTAATCTCAGCCAGGTGGGAATTCTGGATTTGCCTTGTCTTTTGACTTTTTGTTTAGACTCAATTTCTCTGAGCTTTGTTATCTTCACTGAATATCTCTATTATAATCCTGTTATCAAAAATCATATTGTACCTAGGCACCTGGGTGGCTATTCAGTTAAGCTGTAATACGTCTTGCAGTCCAGCATCGTGATACCTCCAGCTTCGGTTTTCTTTTTCAAGATTGCTTTGTCTATTTAGTTGTTTTCTGGTTCCATACAAATTTTTAGATTGTTCTAGCTCTGTGAAGAATCCGGGTGTTGCTTTGATAGGGATTGCATTGAATATGTTGATTGCCTGAGTAGTATCGACATGTTAACAATCTTTGTTCTTCCCATCCAGGAGTATGGAACATTTTTCCATTTTCTTGTGTGCCTTCTTCAAGTCTTGGATAAGTTTTCTATAGTTTTCAGTGCATTGATTTTTCACCTGTTGGTTATGCTTATTTGTGGGTATTTTACGGGTTTTGGTGCACTTGTAAATGGGATCGATTTCCTGATTTCTCTTACTGTTGGTTCATTATTGGTGTTTAGGAATGCAATAGATTTCTGTGCATGGGTTTTACATCCCGCAACCTTGCTGAATTCATGGATCAGTTCTAGAAGTGTTTTGGTGGAATCTTTTGGGTTTTCCACATAGAGTGTCATATCATCTGTGAGGAGTGAGTGTGTCTTCCTCCTGGCTTATTTGGATGTCTTTTATTCCTCTGTGTTGTCTGATTGCTGAGTCTAAGACTTCCAATACTATGTTGAATAACAGTGGTGAGAATGGGCATCCCTGTCCTGTTCCTGATCTTAGGGGGAAAGCTCTCAGTTTTTCCCTATTGAGGACGATAGTAACATTAGGTCTTTCATTTACGACATTTGTGATCTTGAGGTATGAGCCTTCTAGCCCTGCCTTTTTGAGTGTTTTTGTCAAGAAAGGATGCTGTATTTTGTCAAATGCTTTCTCTCCATCTATTGAGAGGACCATGTGGTTCTTGTCCTTTCTTTTAGTGATGCGATGTATCACACTGATTGATTTGCAGATATTGAACTAGCCCTGTGTCCCAGGTATAAATCCCACTTGGTCTTGTTGAATAATTTGGCTATTATCTCTTTGAGGATTTTTGCATCCATATTTATCAGGGAAATTGTTCTGTAATTCTCCTTTTGAGTGGGTTCTTTGTCTGGTTTTGGAATCAAGGTAATGATGGTCTCATAGAATGAGTTTGTAAGGTTTCCTTCCATTTCTATTTTTGGCATGGCTTCAAAAGAATAGGTGTTAATTCTTCTTAAAATATGTGGTAGAATTCCCCTGGAAAGCCATCCAGCCCTGGACTCTTCTTTTTGGGGCATTTTTGATTACTAATTCGATTCCTTTACTGTTTATGGGTGTGTTAAAAGTTTCTGTTTCTTCCTGTTTCAGTTTTGGTTGTTTATGTGTTTCTAGGAATTTGTCCACTTCTTCTAGATTGCCCATTTTATTGGTGTCTAATTGCTCATAATATTCTCTTATTATTGTTTATATTTCTGCTGTGTTGGTGGTGATCTGTCCTCTGTGATTCTTGATTTTTTTAAAATATTGTTTTAATTGTATTTTGTATTTTTTAAAATTTACATCCAAATTAGTTAGCATATAGTGCAACAGTGATTTCAGGAGTAGATTCCTTAGTGGCCCTTACCCATTTAGCCCATCCCCCCCTCCCACAATCCCTCCAGTAACCCTCTGTTTGTTCTCCATATTTATGAGTCTCTTCTGTTTTGTCCCCCTCCCTGTTTTTATATTTTGTTTCCCTTCCCTTATGTTCATCTGTTTTGTCTTTTAAAGTCCTCATATGAGTGAAGTCATATGATTTTTGTCTTTCTCTGACTGACTGATTTCACTTAGCATGATACCCCCCAGTTCCATCCACGTAGTTGCAAATGGCAAGATTTCATTCTTTTTTATCGCCGAGTGATACTCTATTGTATGTATATATATACCACATCTTTGTCCATTCATCCATCAATGGACATTTGGGCTCTTTCCATACTTTGGTTATTGTTGATAGTGGTGCTATAAACATGGGGGTGCATGTGTGCCTTTGAAACAGCACACGTGTATCCCATGGATAAATGCCTAGTGGTGCATTTGCTGGGTTGTAGGGTAATTTTATTTTTAGCTTTTTGAGGAAGCTCCATACTGTTTTCCAGAGTGGCTGCACCAGCTGTATTCCCATGTGATTCTTTATTTTATTTATTTGGGTCCTTTCCTTTTTATTTTTGATCAAACTGGATATGGATTTATCATATTTGTTAACTCTTTCCAAGAGCCACCTTCTGATTTCATTGATCTGTTCTACTGTTTTTTTTTTTGTTTTTTTTTGTTTTTGATAGCCTTGCTTTCTGCTCTAGTCTTTATTATTTCCTATCTTCTGCTAGTGTGGGGTTTTATTTGCTGTTCTTTTTCCAGCTCTTTATGGTGTAAGGTTAGACCCTTCTTCCATCTTTAGCAAGGCCTCGATTGCTATATATTTCCCTCTTATGACCACCATTACTACATCCCATAGGTCCTGGGCTTTGGTGTTATCATTTTAATCGGCTTCCATGTACTTTTAATTTCCTCCTTAATTTCTTGGTTAGCCCATTCATTAGTTAGTAGCATTGTCTTTAGTCTCCAACTATTTGTTATCCTTCCACCTTTTTTCTTGTGATTGATTTCGAGTTTCATAGTGTTGTGGTGTGAAAATAGGCGCCGTGTGATCTTCATCTTTTTTGCTCATTGAGGGCTGATTTGTGTCCCGGTATGTGATCTATTCTGGAGAATGTCCCATGCGCACTTGAGAGGAATGTGTATTCTGTTACTTTAGGATGAAATAATTCTGAATATATCTGTTAAGTACATTTCGTGTAGTGTGTCATTCATAATCATTGTTTTTTTGTTGATTTTCTGTTTAGACGATATGTGCGTTGCTGCCAATTGAGTGCTGCTGTCCATTACTATTATGGTATTATTATCAATAAGTCTTTGTGTGTGTGATTAATTGATTTATAAATTTGGGACCCTAACGTTTCGAGCATAAATGTTTACAATTCTTAGATCTTCTTGATGGATAGGCCTGTTAATTATGATATAATGCCCTTCTTGATCTTTTGTTACAGCCTTTATTTAAATTTTTTTTAACATTTATTGATTTTTGATAGAGAGAGATAGCATGAGTGAGGGAGGGGCAGAGAGAGAGAGAGAGACAGGGAGACACAGAATCCAGGTACCAGTCTCTGAGTTGTCAGCACAGAGCCCAATGACGTGCTTGAACTCACGTACTGAGATTTTGACCTGAGCAGAAATCAGACACTTAACTGACTGAGCCACCCAGGCACCTCAGTCTTTATTTTAAAATCTAGATTGTCTGATATAAGTATGGCTACTCTGGCTTTCTTTTTGTGACCATTAGTATGATAGATGTTTCTCCATCCCCTTACTTTCAATCTGAAGGTGTCTTTAGGTCTAAAATGGGTCTCTTGTAAACAGTATATGGATGGATCTTGTTTTCTTATCCATTCTGTTATCCTATGTGTTTTGATTGGAGTGTTAGTCCAGTATTGCCATTATGTTTCTCGTGGAGTTTGAGTTTCTGGTGGTGTTGTCTGTACCTTTCTAGTCTTTGTTACTTTTGATCTTTTTGGGTTTTGGTGTTTTTGTTTGTTTGTTTGGTCTTTTCTCCTCTTAGACAGTCGCCCTTAAACTTTCTTTCAGGGCTGGTTTAGTGGTCATGAACTCCTTGAATGTTTGTCTGTAAACTTTTTATTTCTCCTTCTATTTTTAATGACAGCCTTGCTGGATAAATCATTCTTGGCTGCATATTTTTCTGACTCAGAACATTGAATATATCCTGGCACTCCTTGCTTGCCTGCCAAGTTTCTGTGGATAGGTCTGCTGTGAACATGATCTGTCTTCCCTTGTAGGTTAAGGATTTTTTTTCCCTTGCTGCTCTCATGATTCTCTCCTTGCCTGAGTATTTTGTGAATTTGACTATGGTATGCCTTGTTGGTGGTCAGTTTTGGTTGAATCTAATGAGAGTCCTCTGTGCTTTCTGGATTTTAATGTTTGTGTCTTTCCCCAGGTTAGGAAAGTTTTCCTCTATGATTTACTCACATAACCTTCTACCCCATTTTCTGTCTCTTCAGCTTCTGGGACTGCTATGATTCTGATGTTATTCCTTTTTAATGAATCACTGAGTTCTCTAATTCTTATATTGTGCTCTTTTGCCTTAGACTCCCTCTTGTTTTCGTGCTTCATGTTTCTCCGTAAGCTTGTCCTGTATAAGTGATTTGCTGATATGTTTCATCTATCCTTGCAGCCATGGCATCCATTCATGATTGCAGCTCAGTTACAACATTTTTTATTTCATCCTGACTAGCTGTTACTTCTTGTATATCCACAGAAATGGATTCTAATGTATTTTTGACTCCAGCTAGTATTCTTATAATTGTGATTCTAAATTCTGGTTCAGACATCTTGCTTGTATCTGTGTTGGTTATGTCCCTGGTTGTGATTTCTCCCTGTTCTTTCTTGGGGGGTGAATTTTTTCGTTTCATCATTTTGAAGGAATAAAATGAATTAATCAGGTAGAAAAAATTAAAATTAAAAGAATTGAAATCGAAAAAATATTAAAATTAAAAAATTACACACACACACTCAAATAATTGAATAAATGATGCTATATCCTAGGTGTGTTTTTGTCTGGGTGTTGAAAGAGGCTTGAGAGATTAGAGAAAAAAGGGGAAAGAAAGAAGGAAAAAAGGAAAACGTTTGAAAACTTGAAAAAAATGAATAAAATGAAGGAGACTAAGATGAAATAATGGAAGTAAACTAGAATTTGAAAACAAATACACAAAAGTCGAATATATAGTAGAGAAAAAACTGAAGAAAAATATTTTTAATAAAAATTAAAAATAAAAATGAATTTTTTCTCATTCTGTATTCAAGAACAAGAATAGAAATGAAAAAGAGAAAGAAGATAAAGGGGAAAAATAAGGAAAATATTTAAAAATTTGAAAAAAAAAGAGTTCAATGAATTAGACTAAAGTACACTTGTGGAAGTAAAATAGAATTTGAAAAAAAAATTATCCAGATGTAAAACATATAGTGAAAAAATTAAATAAAATACTTTTGATAAAAATTGAAAGTAAAAATGAATTTTTTCTCTTTCTGTATTCAAGAAAAAAAAAGAAATAGAGAACAAAAAGAAGAAAAAAAGAAAGAAAACTGAATAGATGGACCTGCTAACAGACTGAAATATGACTGAATTTACTTTGATTTCCCCTACAATTCAGACTGTGATGTGCTTTATAGTCCATAAGTAAGTAGGCTATACTTGTGTTCTTGAAGAGCAAGGTTGGTCCAGTTGGGCAGGACTTAGTGTAATGGCTCTATTCTCCACTAGATGGCGGTGCTACCCTACTGGGGTGGATTGTTGTGGCACTTGTAGGTGCATATGCGCATGCGTAGAAGCAGTGAAAATGGCATCACCCAGCTATGCAGTCTGTAGTATCGGAACTCATTCCTCCCCGATTAGCACTCGTGCACCCGTCCTCTGCCTTCAGCTTTCATCCACTCCTTGCTTTTTCACTGTCTGTGACCAAGCCCCAGGCAGTACCTCTCTCCCGAGTTTTGTCTCAGATGAGGCTGTTTTCCCCAGCCTCTTATGTCTGAAGGACTGTGGCTTTGACCTGTTCCACCCCTCTGCGGGAGGGTCTCACTGAGCAATGGCTGGGTTCCCGCCGCACCCAGGAAAGTTCGTGGGACAGTGCTGCTGCCAGTACACAGAGACTGGGCCAGGTGCCAGCCCGCCCCCCCAAAAGTCTGTGAGGTAGTGTAGCAGCAGCTTTTCAGGGATTATGGAAAATCACAACACACATCTGGCACCACCTTAAGACTTCACCCTTAATGACCTTGTTTGAGCACCAGCAACTATGACTTTTCTCTGGGGTCTGCTGGGACCAAGTGGCCTCACATTCTCTACCAAATGTCCTTCCAGCAGTGGAACCAGTACTCCCCGTGTGGCCCTAGAACCTCCCGGACCCCACTCTGCTCCTGGGGATTCGCCCTTCCCATCAGAGCACTGCTAGTTATCGAGCTGCAGAGTTGCAGACTTTGCACTCTCCCTGTTTTCAATCTTAATGGAATTTTAGCCTTCTTCTTTCTCCCTTTTTAGTTTAGTCCCTGCAGCTGTTTCCAGTTTTCCCCCTTCTCTCCAGCTGCTTTTGGGGAGGGGTGCTTTTCCCATATTCTCACCACTGTCTCTGTCCTCTCTCTGCATGTAAAGCACCTCCCTGTCCTTCGCGGCTTCTGTCTCCCCAAGTTCACCAATCTGCACCAGGTACCTGCTGAATTGTGTGGTTCAGGTTGTGCAGAATGTTGTGTTCATCCTCAGATCACTTTTCTAGTTGTGCAGTGTGGTTTAGTGTTGGTCTGGCTGTATTTCACGGACACGAGACACAAAAAACGTCCACGCTTTTCTGCCATCTTGGCTCCCTCCCCAGAAAGCTGTGTTTTTAACTTCTTATTGCAGAGTAACTAAAGGTATTTGGATCCATTGGAAAACATGCTTTGTGCTTAATTGGCTCGTGAATTTACCATCTAAAAAAATTCTGGTGTATAACACCTCTCTCTTGGTTACTAAGTCCTCAATTGGAGACTAAGGTTTCCTAAGAGTTAAAATTCTGCTAAGTGTACATAAGACTGATGGAAATAAGGAAAGCAACCCTGTATGTAGGAAAGTAGGAGGTTTGTAAGAAAGATATAAGGAATGGAAGTACATTTTTTGTTGAGCGTCAAAGAAAGTAATTTTGCCCTAAATGAGACAGGTTCGTTGCAGAGAAATGGCTTTGGGACAAAGTTTGAAGGCAAAGGAAAGTTGTAGAAGGTTTATGAAGGGACATCTTTGGAAAGGAATTTTATGTGTGCTCAGGATGGACTAAGGTTGAGATAAATGGAATTTTAAAAGTACCCTGGTATAAGGTGGAAATTCTGCTTTTCTCTCTATTCAAAAGTCAACGTTTTCTTGGACTGTTGATTTGCTTTTGATAAGACAATGTAAACAAAGGTTTTCTTTTGTGTTTGTCTGCCAGAAAAAGCAAAGCTTTAGGTTTTATCTTTATCAGGTCTTTGATTACTTAGTTAAAACTTCTCAATGTTGAAGGAGCTAGGGTTTACTAACAATGATACAATGCTATACATTCGCCGTTAGGATCTTTTATTGCCGCCTTGGTTGAATAAATAAAGTTTTAAGATTTGTAATGATCTGTAATCCTATTTAGGATGTGCTTTATAACTTCCTAAGGTTTTAATAAACTTCCCAGGATTTAAAGGGTAAATGAAGTCTTTTTGAGCAACTAGGCCCTTTTATTTGGGATGCTAAGTTACTTGGAGAAGCACTGTCATGCAACAGTAAATCTTAGGTTGTATTGCATGGGTAAATGTTGTAACTGCCCAAATATATATGAAATTCCTAAAGTTTTAATGTTTTGGTATAAGGTCATCACCTAATATTCTGATTGCTTGAAGTGTTATATGTTACAGAAATAACTGAACTTCTTTGTCAATTGCATCATAATGGACTCTCATCGGATCTTTAACAATGTGTATTTCTGAGTTTTTTTCATTTATAGTTGTTCTTATTCTCTCACAAAACGTGTTTCTTCTTCAAGAAGATTTATAAAAAGGACTTGTGGGACAAATACAGGTATTGGACGTCTGTAAAATTAATACTAAAATGGGTAAGAGTTTCCAGAGCTAAAAAGCTGCATTCAAACTGAACAAGGATTAGGAACATGGGACTAAATGAACTGAGGAAGATTATAGTTGTGTGACTCTTGTTGGAAATATTGCTGGTTCTCTAATGTTTGCTTTTCCAGATTAAGGAAACTTTCTCTTAAGATACCTATGATATACAGAAATGTCATAAAGTGGTCATTTGTAAACAACTGAGGCATTTATCTTTTCCCTCTACCTACCCCCTGAAATTCAAAAACTCTCAGTGAGTATTTTTTTCTTTCATGGCAATTACAATTGTTTGCATAAGTTCAGTCAGAATCTGTTCATCTTGTAACAGGTCACCTTTGTAAACACTGGTTATTTTACCAAGGCTTTGACTGGAATGTCCTATTTGAGATTGACATGCATAGACTCATATATGACCAGACAGCTTTAGGGAACTAAGGTTGACTTTGTGAAACATGGAGCCATAAAGCCCCTTGGAAATGGTGGCCTGATACCTTGCTTCCAGAGTTTCCATCAGCCTCCCCAGGTGAGTGAAGAAGGTCACTTCCCGGCAGGTGCAGGAACCTCAGGATACCTTGGGGACCTCGTGAAGAGGAATTCACCCAGTTCTACAGGTATTGGAGGCCTGTCTGATGGCAAGTATTTGGCTTGGCTCCTGGCTTGGAGAGGCTACTAAAATTTCAATCTGGAGATTCCTTATAAAAGGTTCTAGCAAAGCAATATTTAAGAGATCCTCATGATCGGGGCACCTGGGTGGCTCAGTTGGTTAAGAGTCTGACTTTGGCTCATGCCATGATCTCACGGTCTGTGAGTTCGAGCCCTGCTTCGGGCTCTGTGCTGACAGCTCAGAGCCTGGAGCCTGCTTCAGATTCTGTGTCTCCTTCTCTCTCTGCCCCTCCCCTGCTCACGTTCTGCCTCTCTCTTTCTCTCAGAAATGAATTAATATCAAAAATAAAAAAGATCCTCATGATCAATTGTTATTCTTGGTGAGCTTATGTAAATAATTAGGCCAGGTTTGTTAAGACTGGACTTGTTCTACAAATGCATTGGTCTCAATTTGGCTATCTCTGGAAAGAGGGATTTTTATAGAGGAAAAAAACTACATTTCAACAACACACCATTATGGAAGTTAAATTCTAGTTCTGATTGTGCTTAAATGTTTGATGTTTGCCTAAAGTAGAAAACCTGAGGTAAACTTCAGAAAAAATGTCACAGTTTTCATGTGTGGACAATCTTCTGTGCTTGTTATTCTGTGGGGAT
>NW_026057599.1:9683-19896 GCF_023721935.1 Panthera uncia | reverse complement strand
CTCTGGTCCTGTAAGCCTAGAACAAAGCCTGGCACACGGGGAGGGGGCCCAGAAAATGTGTCTGCAGGGGAGAGACGGGGGCAGAAGGCAGAAGACCAGCCGTGCCTCCAGCCCCGGCCTGCCAAGGCCCTGCCCTGACCCTAACTCCCTGAGAGGCCATCTGCAAATGTCCCAGAAGGCAGGACTCTCCTATGGCCTGGAGTGCTTCCCAACAGGCGGCGCGGACGGCCCCCGGCACCCCCTTCCCCCTCAGCTCAGAGGCCAAGGTGGCCGGCACCAGACTGTGGCAGATCCCCCTTCTCTACACCCCAGAGGAGAGAGGCGGCCGGGCCAGGCAGACAGGGACCAGGCCGCCTCGGTGTCCGGGGCTCCTCCTTCTGGCCTCGGCTGTGCCCCAGAGGATGCTGGGGACTGTCCAGGGCCGGCCGGGACGGGGACGGGAGGCAAAGGCATCTTAGGGAAGGGGGCCCGAGGCTCCCTTCAGCTAGACCAGCGGGTTTCGGGTTTCCTTGTGCCGCCCAGGCCTCTGGCCGCCCGGGGCGGGATGGACAGGAAGCCTTGATCTGAAGAGGCGAGCATTCCAGGCAATAATTCACATCACGAAACTTGTGAAAAACCGGCCGTCGTCAAGAAATACTCTCTCATCTGCTGCGCAGACGCTCGGAGCCGAGTGTTGCGTGAACACCGCTGGGCTTTGCTGTGCCGTACTCCCCGTCCAGGGAATCGTAGCCGCGCAAACCCCCGCAGGCTGCCGGCTGGGGAGCTGGCGGCTCAGTGGGCTCCGGGGCCACGGGACCAGGCGTGGGGACGTGGCCCTCCAGCCTGCACTCCGGGCTCCCCTCCTGCGCCCCAGGGCAGGGGCGGCTCCCGGCAGCCCCCGTGGGGACAAGGACACCGAGGCCCAGAGAGGCCGGCGGACCCTCCTCCCCGGCCCAGGCCCCATCGTAAGGGGGGGGTTGATGGTACCCCAGTCGGCCCCCAAAGACGGCACCTTCTTGAAGGTGAGCCACGATGCAGAAGGAGGGTGACGTGGACAGAGGCCACTCCTCCAGGAGGCCACCCCGAGGGGCCGCTGGGCATGGGGCTGCCGGCAGATGACCAGACCCTGCGGGACCCTGAGAAGGACGCTTCCTCACGAGCCGGTGCCACCCCTCCGGGACGGCCTCGCTGGTCGCAGTGCCTCAGCCCACCCAGTCGTCTGTCTTTGTCTGAAAGCTCAGCAAGCCATCTCGGGGGCGGGGGCGGGGGTGGGGGCGGGGGCAGGGGGGAGGGGGGGAGGGGGGAGGGGGGGAGGTGTCTCCTGTAAGTGAAATGAGGCTGGAAACGGGCGAGCTATCGAAGAGCCCCAGCTTCACTTTGGAACAGGTGTTTTCTCACCGCTGAGTGCTCTGACTCCCGGTCGAAGGGCAAAGGGCAAAGGCCAGAGGGGTGGCGGTGCTGTGGCCTGGCCGCACAGCCACCACCACGAGTCAGAAGCTTCTGGATGGCTCTGGTCTCTGGCAGGAGATCTCTCCATCTCTCCGGGGAACCAACATGACCCTCCCCGCTCTGCAGTTGCTTCAAAGAGCAGGCTGGACAGGGAGCCACGCTCGGTCATTCTCCGGCCGTGCGAGCGACAGGGGGGCGATGCTCTGGGCCTTCCCAGACCCCCAGCGGACAGGGGGTGGGGCTGGAAGTGAGCTCTGCAGCCCTTCAGGACCAACGGCCACCTCCTATCCTACCCGAATGTTGCACGAATACTGCTAGGCTTTGCTGTGCTGCACTTGAGCGGGCGTCCAGGGAAATGTAGGCACACCTCTTACTGAACACCTACTTACTGCCTACTGAGCACCTACTAGGCACCAGGCTCTGGGGGACAGCAGAGATCAGGCAGACGAAAGCCCCCACTGGGAGGCCTGCGGGGCCAAGGAGGGGAGCCTAGGGGACACAGTGCACGGGGAGCAGGGGCTGAGGTGTGGGGGCGACAGGGAAGAGAAATCATGCCCGTGGGGTCCATCTGTCCCCTCTCTTCCCACGGGCCGTGTCCCACTTCGCATTACCATTATTTCTACACGCATACGAGTCTCTGCCTTCTGCTGGCTCCTGTCGATGTGTCAGTAAAGTATTTCGTTTCAGTATTTTGATAACTCTATTGCCACAGAATCGGTTTCCTTTTAGTCCCGTATGTTTTCTCTTACGCTCATTATAAAAAACGACATCCTGACAAAGTTCCATGGGCTTCTCTGGACTTGGGGTGGGCGAGCCCACGGCACAGAGAGAGCTAGGAACCCCCATGGCGGGTTGGGACGGTCCCTGGGGCCAGGAGACCTCTCAGGGTGCGTCTGGGGGGGGGGTGCACCTCGAATCACAGAGGAAGAAGTGTTACGGGATTCAAACACCCAGAGGCCCCATTCGACGGTCAAAGGATAAATGAGAAAATAAGCCTGGATGGGGTTAAGTGGTATGGACAGGAATAAATTGAGAAAAACATGAGATTTTTTATGGAGTGCTTTATTTTTTACAGAGGCAAAATTGAATTACTTAACTGGTCAATGAGGCAGTCAATAGGGAAAAGCCCCTAAAAGCAGGGAGGAAGGGAAACGAGCTTGAACTTGAAATGCACACGCTGCCAGCCGGAGGAAATGCGGCCGCCCCTGCCCCGCGTCTCCCCGGACGGCCTCTCTCCCACCCTCGGCCGGGCATCAGACCAACCAGCCTCCTTCTGACTTGGCAACGCGGGCAGACCTGGGTTTCCCGGGCTCTGAGCAACCACCCCTCCCTTGGGTCACCGGCAGAACTCGGGATTATCGGAAGGAAACAGAAACAAAAGGCGTGCCCTCACACCGTCTCACCGCCGGGTCCTCTCTCCACGCGGGGTCGCCTCTGACGCTGTCGGTATTTCTCCTGCAAAACCACGGGCGGTGGATTTCTTTGGGGACTGCGACCCTGCCACTAACTGGCAAGCCGGCCAAACTCAAGGCAGACGCGAGAGCAATTTCTGCGGTAGCCGAGACCTCAGGCTCAACCGGAAAATCAACATGGGATTCCCACATGACTCAGCAATCCTGCTTCCGGACACACGCCCAAAGGAAGTGCAAGCAGGTATCTGTTCACCCATGTTCACAGCGGCAGGATCCACAACAGCCACGAGAGGAACATCTCAAGTGTCCGTGGACGGACGGGTCAGTAAAGAAGACGTGGTCCATCCAGACAACAGAACATTACTCAGCCTTAAAAAGGAAAGGCATTCTGACACCTGCTGCCACGCGGACAAACCTCAAGGACACTGTGCTCAGTGAAATAAGCCTGTCACAAAAGGAGCCTTACGTATAATTCCACTTACACGAGGTCCCCAGAGAAGTCAAACTCATAGAGACAGAAAGGAGAATGGTGGATGGGAGCCAGGGCTGGGGGGCAGGGGACACGGGGAGTTCGTGTTTAATTTTTTTTAATGTTGACTTATTTTTGAGAGAGGGAGGCAGAGTGCGAGTGGGGGAGGGGCAGAGAGAGAGGGAGACACAGAACCCGAAGCAGGCGCCAGGCTCCGAGCCGTCAGCACAGAGCCCGACGCGGGGCTCGAACTCACGGACCTGAGATCGTGACCTGAGCCGAAGGTGGATGCTTAACCGACTGAGCCACCCAGGAGCCCCTGGGACGTAGTGTGTAACAACGGGACAGAGTTTGCATTTGACGGACAAGTTCCGGAGATGGATGGATTTTACGTTGCTTGTATTCATCACAATTCCAAACTAGCAATAAGAGACAAAGGAAAACACTTCTTGCTGTACATTAAAAAACACTCAGGCTTAAGAGTAAAAGAAGTCAAATCCCAACGAGGACCCCGTGTCAGCCCTGTGGCTTCGGACAACCCACGCTGCCGTGAACCACACGTTTCTTACCCGTATAGTGAACGTCATCACCGTGTGGACCTTGCGGGACCGTTTCCAGGGGTAACGCCTGCGAGGCATCCGGTACGGTAACGGGTGTAATAAATGGGGACCGAGCTTATTAACTTTCATTATTACTCGTCAGGAGCGCTCTGCAAATGACGAGGAATTGTTTTTACGAGATCAAGTGACATCAGAAAGGAGGAGCTTCCAGCTGCCCCCAGCCCACGAACGCCGGCTCCCGGCCCAGGCCGCCGAGATAACTATCTCCGCGTCTTGACGCTTCGGAAAATAGATCCACGGCGCAGAAGCCTCATAAAGAACCCTTTCTGAATTAAAATTGATCTGAATAGGAGCAGCCACACTCGGCCTGGCTCTTTTCTTACTTTAATTTGAACTTAATTTATCTCCGAGCATCAGGAAATGGCACCGTGCGAGAGACGTGCCCTGTCGAAGACAAGGCGAGCTCAACATTGCGGGAAATTATCTGCGTTTGCAAGAAAATTACTGAGGAAGGAGAGGGGTGTTATTTTAAGATCTTCGAGGTGGTGTGAGAAGAAACTAATTAAAAGATTGTAATTTTCTGTGCAAATACAGTAACCGACTGCTACAGAAATGCAAAATGAGATGGAACTTTTCTACCTCCCAAGAGCATCATCTGACTTTTCCTTTTTCCTTCGGTCCTCCTGTGAAAGCTCACATTCAAGTACCTGTATTAATTTTTTAAGACCGCAAACGGAACTTAACCAGGATAAAAATGATGGGCACAAGCCACGTTGTGTGGCGTGGCCCCGAGCCACACGGCTTCGGTTAAAAAGACTTTGCTGCGTGGGGCGCCTGGGTGGCTGCGTCGGTTGAGCGTCCGGCTTCAGCTCAGGTCAGGACCTCACGATTCATGAGTTCGAGCCCCACGTCGGGCTCTGTACCGACAGCTCAGAGCCTGGAGCCTGCTTCCGATTCTGTGTTTCCCTCTTGCTCTGTCCCTCTCCCCCTCGCGCTCTTTCTCTCAAAAATAAATAAACGTTTAAAAAAAAATTAAAAAAAAAAAAAAAAAGACTTTGCTGCCACCCTCTGCGGGCGCGTGTCAGAGGTTGAACACAAGCCTCAGAGTCCCCTGCAGAAGCCAGAGCAGGTCAGGGCCCGCGTGCACCTGTGCCCACCTGCCGGGGACCAGCCAGCACAGGGCAACCCCAACCCCCCCCCATCCACTTCCGCGGCACTGGGACCGGGCGGCCCACCGGGCCGGGAAAGTGTCAGCGTGCAAGGCAGCATGTCATACTTGGGGGTACGCCAGATGCCTTCTATGCGCGGAACCCCAGCTTTCACAGGATTCCCACGGCAAGAGCAGGCTGCGAACGGTTCTGCGCATAAGCCTTCAACCCCTCAAACGCAGTGGCCAACCCGGCCAACCGGGCCGGCCCCGCCTCAGGAACCGGGCTCCCCTGTTCCCCGGGGCTTCTGAACACGGGGAAGGCAGCAGGAACAGTGGGCAGCCGGGCGTCTCGGGTCGTCAGCGTCCCTGTGTGCTCCTCGAAGCACCCACACGATCGCCGGGCGCTGGGAGGGGGGGTGGCTGAAATAAGCCGTTGGTAGGAATCTATAAATAGCTAGGTCTTTGGAGGCTGAAGAGGGAAAGAGAGGGCGCCCCCAAACACGAGGCCATTTTCAATCTCTTCGTCAGGGTCCTCCGAGATGGGAGGAGGCACGGGGGTGTTCGGTATTACCGAAGCCCGTCTTCCAACCACTCCAACCCCGCGCTCCCTGGCGACGTCCTCCAGGGTCTCAGCCTGCCTCCGACAAATATAATAAATAAAAATTAAAAGCAACAGCAGCCCTTCACAAGGCGGGCGCGCCGGGCGGCGTGCTTCTCTGAAGGGACGTGCGGAAGGGGGGAGTTAATTTACGACCTCTTTAAAACACTCTCAGGAACCCTCGCGCAACTACAAATTAAATAGCCACTTTATTAAAGTACGAGTGGATTTGTGCACCGGGTTCGGGAACTTTATTAATGGGGCTGTTTTTCTGCCTTCAAGCCAGGCTGCTTGACTGACGGATGTCCTCTCTGCGTCCTAGTGTTCCGGGCTTCTCAGGCCCCCGTGCCTCTCCTTGGGCCTCCGTATTCCCACCCTCTCACTCTCCACCTCAGCCCAGGTGACAGTGACTCTGCTGGTCCTTCAGAGCCACCTCACTACCACCTCCTCCAGGAAGTCCTCCCTGACCTCCTCAGAGCAGGTTTTCACGGCGCCAGGATGCCCTGCGATGAATTCCCGTCCAGACCAGACATCTCACCAGGACAGGGGCCGTGTTTGACCTTGCCCCTCACTGTATCCCGTAACTGTCTAGAGAAAGCAACTGATTTAAGGGCTAATATGAAGCCTCTTTTCACCTGGGGCTCTCAAACTCATGGGGTCTCTCCCCACACAGCAAGAAGGCAGAAGACCCTAGGTCCCCCTGGGCCACCCCGGGCAAAGGGTGGGTGTCTCCCTACGGATGCATAGACTCTGCTTACCCCGTGCCTATATCTCCGTTTACCGTCACCTGTCCTAACACAGGCTTCCCTCCCTCTCTCCTTGTTCTCAGCCCAGACACCAGGCCCACGGTCCCTGACGGGTTTGTACAGCCCTCATCCTGACAGCAAACGTGACAGGCATTCAGCACGGGTCACCGTGTCCCTTGACCTCGGTCTGCCTCGGCCTCTCCCTAGGTGGCCGCTGGTCACCCTTGGTGATGGCTGCCACGACAGAGAAGTACTTCATCAGGGCAGATGCCCACCATCGACACGCTGACCAGCCACAGCCCAGCTCCCCCGTGAGCCAGAACTCTCTCTCCAATCCAGTCCCCACCCCGAAACGCCGGGAGGCCCGCACTGTGGTGGCCTGCAATTCCAAAGCATCACATGGAACGTTCAGCAGACTCGACCGTAAGACCCTGTGCCCTGGGGCCACCAAACTCACCTCCAAGAACGCAATGGAGCCGTCAGCACGAAACCACAGCCATCGGATACGAGGCTACACGTCAGCTTTGTCTCGGGACTTGGACCCGTTCGTCCAAGAACCACAAGTGCTGCACGAGGAGGCCTTTATGGTGTCTGTGCGCCGGAGGCCGGCCAGGAGCCGGGAAGCCAACGGAGCAGGGGGCACCCACGTCCCGTCCGTCCCCAGCTGGAAACCTCTCTCACGGGCAGTTCTCTCCCACCGCCCCTCCGGGGTCCGGCCCAGGCCTCAGTATCGCAGCGGCCTCCTCGGAGAGCCTCCCTCCAGAGGCCTCACCTCCGAGGCCCCTCAGCAGCCCCATCGGCAGGCTGCGGAAACCCAGACGGGACCCCGACCTCGTTTCCTGAGCGCCTGCTGGGGGCCTGGCTCTTGTGCAAACAGCGTGGGGATTACCCACCTGCACGGCAGGCCGCGAGCCTTCACACCCCAGCCCCAAGACGGCGAGGCCCAGGGCAGCCGGTCTGCCCAAGGCCTCCGAGCCAGGAAGGATCTGGCCAGCTACAAACCCAGGCCGGCAGCTCTGAGGCCTGCACGTCGATCGCCACCGCCGTCTGCGTGATGAACCGGACCGGCCCCGTCTCTACACAAGGAAAGCACGCGGACGCCCGAGAGGAGAGAAGGCAGGAGTGGGGGGCACCCCGTGGAAGGAACTTGGATCACCCACAGCTTCGACCTTCCCTGGGCACCGCCACCGGCAACCGGCTTGTCTGCCCGGAGGGCCGGGCTCTTGTCTGGAGCCCAGCCACGATGGGAGGGAGGCTGAGCCATAATTCTGCCTGATTCCGTCTGAGGTCAGAGCTCTGTAGACAGAACAAAGCGTATATGGTGGAATCCAGCTCTTGGGGGATATCAAAAGGGAATTTTCAAGTCATCTCTTGTACAGCCTAGCTGTTCCAATTAGCATACAATCTTTTCGGCCTTTCTAAACAAAAGCTGTTAACCTTAAAAAGCAAAAACCACCACCCCGCCCTGCCACGTTGGGCTCTCCAGCCTCACGGTCTGGTCCACTAGGAGCGGACGTCGACTTTGTTTTTCCAAACTTCTTCCCTCTGCTTTGTCTCCCCGCACAACGCATTCACGGTCTCTCCTCACAACACACACACACCTTTAAATTCCCACCTCCCAGAGCTTGCCCACGCTGTTCCTCCCCGCTGGAAGGTTCTTCTCCATCTCCCCTGTGCTTCCCCTACTCATTCTTTAGGCCCGCTCTGACACCACCTCCTCCATGCAGCCTCCCCTGATTTCCCCACCAGGGAAGATGGTACTCGTCCCTTATAGTCTAGCTTTGATGTCCCGCCCTTCTCTCCCACTGTACCACTCTGAGCTCCACTGCATTAAGGTCAGAGAATGAAAGGTGAGGGGGGGCCCTTCCCTGCTGCTATGAGCTGAACTGTGTCCCTTCCAAAAAATGCATATGAGAAAAGTCCTGACCCCCAATACCTCTGAATATAACAGCATTTGCAGACAGGGTCTTTAAAAAAGGTTAAAATCAAGTTAAAATGAGGTCCCTAGGGCAGGCCCTAATCCAACCTGACCGGGGTCCTTATAAGAAGAGGAGATCAGGACACAGACACAGAGGGACAGCCATGTGAGGACACAGGGAGAAGAGGGCCATCTACATGCCCCGGAGGGAGACCTGAGAGGAGGCCAACCTGTCCACGCCTGGATCCCAGCCTCCCAGCCTCCCAGCCTCCCAGTCTGTGAGGAGATACACTTCGGTCATTTAAGACGCCCGGTCTGTGGTGCTTTGATACGGGAACCCTAGCATGTAACACACCTGCCCTCAAGGAACTTGACATCTGGCAAGTTGTCACGGCCCAATTCACGCCCCCGAAAGCTCCATTTGTCTGATTTGGAGCCCTGGCTCTCGGGGTGTCAAATACACACATATACCAGGTTCCTCAAGACTCTGGAACAGAGAAGGTGGATAATGGGTTCAGAATTACCTTTGCACACGACTCCCCTCGACATCCCCAGCCCTGTAGACGCAGCATGGAGCAAATGTGGAAAAACGAGAGGGGGACGGAAGGGGAGGGAGGGAGGTGCTGATGGGCTCGTAAACGTGACACCCCTGAACAACCCAGATCTGGTTGCAGGAAGCTCACGTTCAAGGGAATTAATGCATCAAAGCGGAAGTTCAAGGGCGGTGAGGGAAGGCACGCAGGTGAGCCAGGCTTAAAATAAGCAACCTAAGCACGCGATGTGCACCTTCAAATCGCACCTCCGCCTCTGAGGGCAGCTCCAGGGAAGCGACACCCGGAAGCATGTGTGCAAAGCCCATCCTGGATCCCTCAAAGGTGATGCCCAGTGGTTTCAAGGAAAGATTAATTTCACACATAACAGTTTGTTTCTGCAGCTCAACAGACAGAAAGGCAGTGTTTGAACTCCCAAGCAAGTCTGCTTCCCTATCTATCTCCATGGGAGCAGGAAGAAATCAGGCCGTGGGAAGGAAAACGCACACATGTTCCCAGTGCTCAGCGACCGAGGGCTGGTCTCTTGCATCCTGTGACTCCTTCTTGCAGATGCTCTAAAACACTATTTCCAAAAGTCTCGCCCTCTCAGCAAATGCGTTTCTGTTGTTTTTTTGTTTTCTTTTTAATTTTGAAAACACGTTCTCTGCTCAGGTGGGCCACATCTGCAAAATGCACTTGCTTGGGTCTCGCCACGCGGACAAATGAAGTGAAATAAAATGTTTTGAAAGGCTCCACTCAGCAAATTGGCCTCAAGTTAGTGTCTTCCCTCCTGTAGCCCTAAAAGGTGGAGCCTTCCTTTTACCTAAAAGGCTTTTTACCTAAAAGGTAAAACCAAGCACGGCATCCCGGCTAAAACCTTTGGCCCCACAGCTGCCAGCAAAGCACGTTCCCCAGACCCTCGTGCGCCCAGAAGACAAGTCCAGGCGTGCAGCGTGCACTGAGCGCTGAGAAAGGAACAATTAGAAAAACGTCTTCATTTAGTACCGGAGGCAGCTTCACTCCCCTCCTGAGCACTCCCCAGACAAGGTGAAACTCTTAAGGCGTCACCCGTCCCCCAAGCCAGAAGATGATCTGCTTTTTCGGGGAGAACTCAGTCTGCCTCAACGTCCTATTCCAGAGGATGGGTGCGCGGGAGACGCGAAGCAGGAGTGAGAAGGTACTTGTGCCAAATGCCTGGGTCAACATTCCAGCACCTTCTCTCTCTACCCCACAGTCAACAACACTCGACAGAATAAGATACTTCTGGCTTCCGCCTCTGAAGTGTCCGCTGAGTGCCAGGCTCTGCCCTGCTTTCTGCACGCTATCTATCCCTGCCCTTCCCTTTCCAGGGGGCCAGAGGAGAGATGCACCCTTCGAAGCTCCTGTCTGGTTCTGGACCTCC
>NW_026057599.1:0-9283 GCF_023721935.1 Panthera uncia | reverse complement strand
GGCTCGGGGCTCGGGCAGCGGGGCCGGGGCCCTTCGGGGCGCGCGGGGACCCCCGGTGCGCCATGGTCGCCGAGGGGCGGCGGCGGGGCGGCGCGGGCGAGGGAGACCGCGGCCGGGAGAGCGGGAGGGCGCCGGGGAGCGCGAGCGAGAGCGCAGAGAAAGGAGCCGGCGAGGGGAGGGAGCCGGCGGGAGGAGGGGACTCGCGGCTCCGCCGCCGCCCGCGCAGCCGAGGGCGCACCGCCACCTGCCGGCCGACCCCGCGCCGGCCGAGCGAGCGCCAACCACTCAAGGGCCTGGGCAGAGGTCCCGGGAGCGCCGAGCCCCAGAGCCCTTTCCTCCCTTCCTCGGCCCTTCCCTGCGCCTTCCCTCCTCTCTGCCCTCTTTCCTTCCTCCCTCCCTTCCTTCCTGAACTTACTGAGCGCCCACTCTGGGCCAGCCACGGTTCCAGGCCCCGGGGGGGCACAGGGGTGAACAACAGCCAGGCGCCAGGCCCTGGAGCCGGTGGTCCGCGGAGGGAGACAGACCTCACCCGTGCCAACACCTTGACAGACCAAGTCACAGAGAGCCACAACGAGGACAGAGCGGAAGTGGTGCGGTGTTCTGCGGGGGCCTCTAAAGAGGCGACAGTGTAGACAGAACCTAGGGGACTTTCTAGGCACTGCAAAGGCCCTGTGGCCGCCGGGACACAACCTACTCCTGGGCAGCCACGCCTGTGCCTTAGGCTTTGGGACGTCCTGGCAGGGCAAGGCCGTGCTCCAAGCCCAGGAGCCACCAAGGGGGCAGCCCCGAACATGAGGACAGACACCCGGGTGTGGAAGCACTTAGAGGGGGCGTGGGGGGATGCGAGGTCCCATCCAGGGCAGAGCCTGCCGGGCGGAAGCGAAGAGTGGGGAAACTGAGGCTCAGCACACAGGAAGTCGCCGCCCAAGATCATGGGCTGCTGTAGACAGACTGAGTACCCACCTCGAGTACCCTCCACGTGCTACATACAACTTGGCCTCAGGAAAATATGGAGTCCGGGTGCCGGAGAGTCTCTGAGGCGAGGCCCGCTTTGCAGCCTCTGCGGGGCCAGGGGCCAGCCTGCCTCCACCCCTCCCCCAGAGGCCTCTGCGTCAGGTAAAAATCCTCAGGGGTCTCTGTCGCACTCGCCTCCCAGGCGCGTCTCTTTGGTCCAGAGCGGGGGAGAGACAGACAGCGAGGGAGACAGAGAGGGAGCCTAACGGGGCAGGGGAGCAAAGCCTCAAACACCTGGGGAAGAGAGAGGGGGTGCAGGTTCCCTCCAGCCTCCAAGAGCAGCAGCCCTCAGCACTGTCTTCTGCTGTCTTCCCCCCAGGCGGAAGTCCTAGCCAGTAACGGATAGCGTCCCAGGGGCTCACGCTGTCTGTGCCCAGGCTGGGGGTGGGGGGGCCAGATGTCTAAGAAGTCTCCCCCCTTGGAATGTGCCCTCGCCCTCCCCTTCATGGTGTAAATTCCCAACCTGACAGATTCTAAATCTCAGGCTCAGGCCCCGGGTGGGGACGGGAAGCAGGAGCCATCGGCTGTGGGAACATGTGGTCTCGCACAGGGAGCAGGGAAGAGCAGAAGGGGTCAGTGCAGGGCTGAGGGAGGCGAGACAGGCAAACAGGGGCCTAGGGAGAGGCTTACAAACAAAGCACGCTGCGGATGGTGGCCGGGAGTCAGGAAAAGAGGTGGGTGGTGTCCCGGGTTAGCCGGTTCCCGGGGAGCCCTTCCCGACACCCTGGTCTCCACTCCCCTCCCCAGCCGTAATGTGAAGGCGGGGGCCGCACAGGCTCTGAGCTTCTCCCCTTGTCTGTCTGCTTGTTTTAGTAGAAGAGCCCCTAAGCATTGTCCCCAAGAAAAGTTGACTGTGACAAATGACTGAGCACCTACTCCATGCTGGACACTTTCCCAGGGACCCAGTGCATCCTGGGGAAGAAGACGGGGCGGGGGTGGGGGAAGGGGAGGAACCTGCTCTCGGGGACAAGGGGCGACATTGCAGGTAATTGTATATAATTCCCAGAAGCAGGCTGTGGGGCACGTATGATGGTCCCCTTTCCACAGCTGAGGAAATAGACTCCAGGCAGTGATTGCCAAGTTCACCAAGCCAGAGCGTGTCAGGCTCCAGACTCCAGCCCCGGCTTTCTGGCCCCAGGGCAGCCTTCCTTCCCCCATCCCGCGTAACTTGTGGTCTGCGTGCCAGGTTCACGGGTACATTAACCACTTGTAGGCACAGACGAAGCCTCTCGGCCAGGGGCACATCAGCACCACCACCCGGGCTCAAACTGAGGCCCACGTTATTGGTGACTTGGTTAAAGTCCTCGAGGAAGTGGGGGGGAGGCCCCAGGCCTGAAATGCAGGCAGGCTGGCGGATGCCTCCCCGGTGCTTTTTCCAGAACAGTCGTCTGGTTGACTCTGCCCCGATAAGGCTGCAACACTTTCAAAAGAGCGGGACTGATTCACCCCTTCTCCGAATCCAAAGCTCAGAGACGTGGGAATCCCCAAGGTCACGCAGCTCACGCACACTGCTGGACACGGGGACACAGTGATGGCGGAGACAGACAAGTACCCCTGCGCTGGTGAGGAGCCCCTGTCCTAACGCGGAAAGTTCTTTTCAGACAGTAGTAAGTACCCAGGAGAAAATGCGGCAGTCAGCACACGGAGATGAAGGGGTCACTAAGGGGCCGGGGAACTTTGAGCGGAGAAGGAGCCAACCACGGCAAGGTGGGAAGAGCTGGGGGGCAGGGCGGAGCATGAGAGCCACCGTCCAGGCTCAGGGAGGAAGGCAGCCGGCTTGATTTGTATTCGCAGACTGGTACCAAGTCGCTGGGGGCTTTTAAGCAGGGGAGTAAGACCAGAGACATTTCAGAGCCATCTGTCCCCCTGTGAGGACAGTACAGGAAGCTAGATCCCTAGGAGGCCCCTGTCCAGAGTCCAGAGAGGCCTTGGTGGTCGGGCCCGGGGAAGGCAGCAGGGGACTTGCGGGGGGTAGAGGAAAGCCCGCGCCCAGCACCTGCTCGACCTGTGCTCACCCTCGTTAGTGACCCACTCGGGGACCCGGGGGGCTTCGGTGCAGGAGAAAGACATGGGGACGGGCGGCAAGGAAGGGCGGCAGGTTGTAGTCAGGCACCCTGTCTGACATCCCGACGGGGAGAAGTCTCGGGAGACGGGGGGGACAGCGTCTGCGGCGCCACTGCGGTGGACGTGCGCTCAGCCGCCGTGGGCGTGAAGGGCGACGGAAGCACCGCGTGTCACCCTGAGACACCCAGACACCCTGAGACCCTGAGACGTCCTGAGACGGGGAAGCAGCCCTCGCCATCTCCCTCACCGCCTCCTGGTTCCCAGCTCCGCGCGGGGCACTGGGCTCCGGACCCGGTCACACCCGGCCCCTGCTCCTGGGAGGGGGGCGGCGGGTGCCTCAGAGATGGCCGCTTGGCCCCCTCGGGAAGGGGAAGAGCCGCCGGGGGCCGAGGGAAGAAGGCTGGTCTTCAACCGATCCTTCAGGAAACAGAACAAACATAATCAAGACTATAAGCTGTTGGGCCTACTCTGGCAGGGCATTGTTCTAGAAGAAAGATCTCGTTGAACCTCCTGTCTACCTAGTACCTATATAGCACCTACATAGAGGGCGTTCCCTTCTCCCCGACCTGGGGTTCAGCAATCTATCCGAAGGGTTCCAAGGCCCACGTCCCCATGTGCCAGTGGGGTGTCCTAAGTGGCACGCCTCACCTCTCTGTGTCTGTAGTTGCCTCACCAGCACGACCCCAACCCCCTGGTTCTCTGTGTCATCCCAGGACCAGCTGCATCAGCATTACTGGGAACCGGTTACAGATGCCGATTCCCAGGCCCCACCCCAGACCCACCGAACCGGAAACTCTGGGATGGGGCCGAGGGATCTGTGTTCTAATGTGTCCCCTGCTGGTTCTGACACGTCCCCCAAGTTTGAGAGCCACCGTGCTGACCCAGCGGTTCAAGGCCTGGGCTCCACGTGGGAATCACCTGGGGGAACTTTAGACAAACGCCAACGATCTCTTGACCTGAGTGGGTAGAGGATTCACGAAAAAACAGACGCCAGATGCCTGGCACATGGCTGGACCCACTAGACGGTGCTTTTCCTGAGAGGTGAGTGGGGGCCCCACTGAGCCCCCGTCCAAACCCTTCAGCTTCAAGATCCAGACTGATTCCTCCCGCCATTGCAATGTGTCCCCTTCAAAAAGGAGCAGAAAGACTTCTTCTCTCCAAGTTTCAATCAGACCACTTACTCATTAAAAGGCTCAGGTTTTTTTTTTTAATTATTGAAGGTCTCTAGTGATAGTATTTTAATTTATCTTTATAAATGCGACAGAGCTCAGCTTGGGCAACTACCCGCACGGGCCTGATTCAGAGACCGTCCAAGAACCCGTGAGCAATGCTCCTGGGGACACTTGGGGACCCAGCAGGAAGGAGACTGAGGAGACAGGCTGTTGGGGTGCCAGGTTCTACAGAGGGGAGCCCCTCCCCTGTGCTGTGCTCCCAGCCGCCCCTGGCCTGGCCTCCAGCAAAACTAAGAAGTCTGCACCTGCTTGGGGGGGGGAGGGGGGAAGCTGCCAGGTGAGGAGAGGAAGCTGCAGGGGTGGGGGGAAGATGCCAGGTCAGGAAGGGAGGGCTTCCAGGTGGAGGGGGGAGCTGCCAGGGGCAGGGGGGCAGAAATAAGCCGCAGGGTGGGGAGTTGGGGGGTGGGGAGGGGAGCAGCCACATTTGGGGGGGGCTGCGGTGCCTTGCAGAAACGTCTCCTAATGACTTTCAGCAAATGACAAGGGGTTGAGGTGAGGGCTTTCAGGAGAAAGATCGAGCACAGCCATCCCATTATCAAGTTGTCAAGGACGCCTGGACGGGACTTTAACTCAGGCCAGGAACAGAAGTCTGACCCGGAGATTGAAGGGAAACGAGTCCAGATGGAGAAGGAAGGAAAGGCCCCACAGGGAGACAGGGATCTGGCTGCTCCAATCCCAACAGAGAAGGGAGACGGGGGGGCGGGGGCGGGAGGGGGGGCAGAGCTGGCAGTTCTTTGGGCAGCTGGGGTGGTGGTTGTGGGTGCCTCTTGGTGGAGGCAGGGATCTCTTTGCCCAGGGGCGCCACCGCTGTGGGCCAGCCAAACCCCTGGTGTGTGAGAAGCCAAGCAAGCAGGAGGCCAGAGCCCGGCAGAGACCAGGGTGACAACCGTTTCCAGCCATCCGGGCTCCTCTTTCTCGTAGACGCATAGATACCGCAGTGCGACAGGCGTGTTTCCTTCTTCCGTTCATCAAGTGTTTGCTGAGCACCAGGCTTCCACAAGCAGCAAGGGGTGGGGGCGGGCCGTGACCCCAGGCATGTGACTAAAGAACCCATGATTCCCCACGCCCCACATGAGTGGGGGAGGCCTGGGGCGCCGTCCTGTCTGCCGGGCCCCTCCTCCTTGGCCTCCACGTGCACGGATCCCCCCAACCCTGTGGAGCCGGGATGGGGCTGGGACGATTATCAAGTCCACTGACATCCAGTGAGACCGAGGCTCCCAGAGGGCACGTGGCAGGCAGGCACAGGCGTGGGGCTGGCCCCGAGCCGCACTGCTCCCCAGCTCTCCGTGTGCATGCATAAAGCACCATGGGGACGGAGAGTGGGGCGGCGACCAGCTCCGACCAGTGCAGGGGCCACCCCTGCTTACTGGGTTGCAGTGTGGCTTAAAAGTACGCCCTCAGCTCCCCGTAGCGGGACGGTACCTCATCATCTAACGGGCACCAGGGAAGGCCCCAGAAAGTGGCCCCCGGGCGCCCAGGGAAGAGGGGTTTCCCCATCAGTCTGTAGGGGCAAGAGTCCACTGTGGTCATTCTGGCGGGCAGGGTAGAGGAGAGGAGGGCTGGCCTGCAGAGGAAACGCACAACCAGCCAGAAAGCACCCTTGGGATTCCTAGGAGCTGGGAAAGAGGGCAGAGGCCAGGAGTCTTTCCCCTGAAGCCAAGTGCACAGGCCCGGGCCCAGTAGGAGGCCAGGAAATGCGGGAAGGGACAAAAGGGAGGGAAGGAGGCTTGCAGCCGCTCTGGGGGCCCACTTCTCAGATTGGCCCTCGCCGCCCCCTGTCCCCCACGCACCATACGAGGGGCCTCCCATGTGCCTAGTGTTTTGGGGGCACCGTTATCCCGACTTTAGAAGCAAGGCATCTGAGGCCCAGAGAGGCTAAGTGAACTGCCCTGGAGCGCACAGCTAGAGAGTGGCGATCTCCAGCACAGGGCGCTGCTGGTCACGTTTCAGAAGTGGCTGCAGGGCCGTCAACAGTGCCCGCCTCAGAGGCGGTGCTGGAAAGCACCCGCCAGAGTGTGGTGAGTGCTTGGTGGGGCGAGAGGAGCTCACGGTGGTGGCCGCGAGCGAGGCCGGGGCCTGAACTCTGGTCCCGGCCCTGCGGGTCGCTGCAGAAGTCACTGCTTTCACTCTGAGCCTCAGTCTCCTCGGGGTCACTGAGAACGGCCGTGGCACCCGTGAACAGGTTGTCGTGCAGGTGAAGGAGTGTCTGTAGGACGCTCAGAAGAGCATCTGGACGGCGGTGGTTATTTTCTTCTCTTGTTGCAGGAAGAAGGTCTTCACGTGGGACAGTGACAGACAACCCACAGGAGGTCCGTCTGCATGACCACGCCTCACCCATCGATGCGGTGATGGTCCATGGCCGTCCCTGGGGAAGTCCCCCCCAGTCCCCCAAGTGCTCTGGCCAGGGCGCAGCGTGGACCCTCCCTAGGGAAGATGCTCCCAGTCCCCCAAGTGCCCCCCGGCCAGGGCGCAGTATGGACCGTCCCCCGTGAAGTCCCTCCCAGTCCCCCAAGTGTCCTCCAGCCGGGGCGCAGTGTGGACTGTCCCTGGTGAAGTCCCCCCCCAGGCCCCCAAGTGCCCTGGCTGGGGCGCAGTGTGGACTATCCCTAGGGAAGACCCTCCCAGTCCCCCAAGTGCCCCCACCCCGGGGCGCAGTGTGTCTGCATTCGCAGGGCAAGGGCCGGGAGCAGCAGGCGCTGGCAGGCAGGTGGCCTGACGGGGGGCGCGGTCCTCTGCCAGCTGCCCAGCCCCCCCGCCCCCCGCAAGCACACGCCCCCACCGCCTGCAGTCCTGTTCTTCCACCGTCAGCCTGGCCGCCCGCCAGCTGCGTGCTCTGGGCCTCAGTCTCCCCATCTGTGACGCGAGGGCATAGATAACATGACAACTTCCCCAGGACGTGAGCCCCACGAGGTGCCCCCCAGATGCTCACGTGCCGTTTGTGATGTGTGGCTGGTCACGCCTCTCAGGGTCACGTGCCATTTGCATTTAACAACGTTCGGTTTTGACTAATTCCGTTCCCCCCCCCCCCAACTTTTTGACCCTGCGGTCCTTCCCTCCCGCTTTGCCTGCATAACGCCCAAGAACACAGGCTACTCTGGAATTATGTGCTGAGGACGGCAGAAGGAAGAAGGGAGAATTTATTCTGCCTGAGGTGCTGGCGAAGAGAAAAATACATTTGGGCGGGTGTTCAATGACGAGCTGGGACCCAGACGAAGTAAAACAGACTGCAGCATCTGCAAGGGACAAAAGACCAAGGTGCACGGTGCACACGGGGAGGGACAAGCGGCCTGGCCATGCAGGACGGACTGTAAGACTTGGGGGGGAAGCCAGGCTGGTGCCTTCTTCCAAGGTGACAGAGACCCTTCCAGGGCTTTGAGAGAAGGAACGGCATGATCAGATTTGTGTTTCAGAATGGCGATGCTGGCAGCTCCTGAGAGCCGGAGCTCGGGAGAGAGACCGGGCCAGCGGAGGTCATGGTGTGGGACCAGGTGAGAGACGGCAGGTTGTGAGCAGACGCGGAGGGGAGGAGGAAACACAGGCGGTCCCCTCCCATGCGAGGCGACACACGGAATCCAAAGAGACTCAGAGGCGTCTGGGAGAACACTGATGTCACTCCATAGTTAGGGAACAAATTTGAAGATGGCTGCTCAACTCTGGACACGTTGTCTCCAGGGTGCCTGTGGAACATCCTGGAACTATCAGCCAAGCGAGGCTAGGCTGGGCTGCCGTGATAAACGAACCCCAAATCTCGGTGGGGAAACCCAAGAAAGGGGCACTGCATTCATTCACAAAGTCTGATGCAGGTCAGGCGCCTCCTTTCCGACTTCTATCTCCGCCCTCTGGAACCTCTAGCCTGCAAGGTCCCTGTGGCAGAAGAGAGAGCCGGAGAACACACAGAACATTTCCTGGGGTCGGACCTGGAGGTCACCCCACTATCACTCACATCCCATCGGCCAGAGCCCGGGTTCATGGCCTGAACTTCCTGTAGGGAGGCTGGCAAACGCAGGAGCCCAGGGACATTTGGTGAGCCCTCCTCATCAATGGCACGCTGGCAGGAAGGCTCTAGAGGCCTTTGGAAATGGTGCCTGGGAGAGGATCAGGGCTGGAGACAAGATTTGGACATGACTATCGAATGAGATCACCCAAGGGGAAAAAATAGAGGAGCACGAGAGAAAGACGAGATTTTAAAAATTCCATGAATCCCTCTGGGGTTGTATTTAGGAATTCCCAGAGGAAGACTCAAGATACAGCCCAAAATCTCATTTCCAAATATCCAATTATTTGTTGTGTGGACAAAGCATCCAGATTCTTTCCTGAATTTTTCAGTTCCCATATGGCTCCTTGGAATCACACAGGCAGCCGCAAGCAGCTGGCAAGTGTCTTAAGCCGTGCTGTTTCCACCACATTCCGCCACATTCCCTCTGTGTCAGGCCAAGGGCTTCAGGGTCATACATTCATCTAGAGGAGTTGTTTTTAGAACCATCAACTTCACTAAATATTTTGAAAGAGAACTCACAGTAAGCTTGCCTTTGAGATTCATTCCAGAAATGAAATTTTTTGCTACCAAACTATTGAATATGACAATTGATTTTTTTTTATTTAAATGCTTTACACACTTAAAACTTTTCCATAGATAAAAATTTTCCACAAATTATACTTGGTTGAAATCACGGTTTGAAGGGTTTCAGCTCGGAAGTTAATTAAAACTCATTGTTTTCCCTGGAAAGGGGAACTGCCTTAATTAAGACTAACAGAGAAGTGTGGGATATTTCTTCAAAATGGATCTTGCAAGGTCCTTTCCTGAGGCTAGTGCCGCCACTCTGAGACTATGAGGATCGTGACACTGGGATCATGTCAGTTCTTGTTCTCTACTTATCCTCACAGCAGAGCACAGTGCTGGGCACACAGTAAGCACTTAATAAATATTGGACGGATGAATGGATGGATGGAAGGGAGGGAAGGATGGAGGGAGG
>NW_026057598.1:9686-19900 GCF_023721935.1 Panthera uncia | reverse complement strand
CTCTGGTCCTGTAAGCCTAGAACAAAGCCTGGCACACGGGGAGGGGGGCCCAGAAAATGTGTCTGCAGGGGAGAGACGGGGGCAGAAGGCAGAAGACCAGCCGTGCCTCCAGCCCCGGCCTGCCAAGGCCCTGCCCTGACCCTAACTCCCTGAGAGGCCATCTGCAAATGTCCCAGAAGGCAGGACTCTCCTATGGCCTGGAGTGCTTCCCAACAGGCGGCGCGGACGGCCCCCGGCACCCCCTTCCCCCTCAGCTCAGAGGCCAAGGTGGCCGGCACCAGACTGTGGCAGATCCCCCTTCTCTACACCCCAGAGGAGAGAGGCGGCCGGGCCAGGCAGACAGGGACCAGGCCACCTCGGTGTCCGGGGCTCCTCCTTCTGGCCTCGGCTGTGCCCCAGAGGATGCTGGGGACTGTCCAGGGCCGGCCGGGACGGGGACGGGAGGCAAAGGCATCTTAGGGAAGGGGGCCCGAGGCTCCCTTCAGCTAGACCAGCGGGTTTCGGGTTTCCTTGTGCCGCCCAGGCCTCTGGCCGCCCGGGGCGGGATGGACAGGAAGCCTTGATCTGAAGAGGCGAGCATTCCAGGCAATAATTCACATCACGAAACTTGTGAAAAACCGGCCGTCGTCAAGAAATACTCTCTCATCTGCTGCGCAGACGCTCGGAGCCGAGTGTTGCGTGAACACCGCTGGGCTTTGCTGTGCCGTACTCCCCGTCCAGGGAATCGTAGCCGCGCAAACCCCCGCAGGCTGCCGGCTGGGGAGCTGGCGGCTCAGTGGGCTCCGGGGCCACGGGACCAGGCGTGGGGACGTGGCCCTCCAGCCTGCACTCCGGGCTCCCCTCCTGCGCCCCAGGGCAGGGGCGGCTCCCGGCAGCCCCCGTGGGGACAAGGACACCGAGGCCCAGAGAGGCCGGCGGACCCTCCTCCCCGGCCCAGGCCCCATCGTAAGGGGGGGGTTGATGGTACCCCAGTCGGCCCCCAAAGACGGCACCTTCTTGAAGGTGAGCCACGATGCAGAAGGAGGGTGACGTGGACAGAGGCCACTCCTCCAGGAGGCCACCCCGAGGGGCCGCTGGGCATGGGGCTGCCGGCAGATGACCAGACCCTGCGGGACCCTGAGAAGGACGCTTCCTCACGAGCCGGTGCCACCCCTCCGGGACGGCCTCGCTGGTCGCAGTGCCTCAGCCCACCCAGTCGTCTGTCTTTGTCTGAAAGCTCAGCAAGCCATCTCGGGGGCGGGGGCGGGGGTGGGGGCGGGGGCAGGGGGGAGGGGGGGAGGGGGGAGGGGGGGAGGTGTCTCCTGTAAGTGAAATGAGGCTGGAAACGGGCGAGCTATCGAAGAGCCCCAGCTTCACTTTGGAACAGGTGTTTTCTCACCGCTGAGTGCTCTGACTCCCGGTCGAAGGGCAAAGGGCAAAGGCCAGAGGGGTGGCGGTGCTGTGGCCTGGCCGCACAGCCACCACCACGAGTCAGAAGCTTCTGGATGGCTCTGGTCTCTGGCAGGAGATCTCTCCATCTCTCCGGGGAACCAACATGACCCTCCCCGCTCTGCAGTTGCTTCAAAGAGCAGGCTGGACAGGGAGCCACGCTCGGTCATTCTCCGGCCGTGCGAGCGACAGGGGGGCGATGCTCTGGGCCTTCCCAGACCCCCAGCGGACAGGGGGTGGGGCTGGAAGTGAGCTCTGCAGCCCTTCAGGACCAACGGCCACCTCCTATCCTACCCGAATGTTGCACGAATACTGCTAGGCTTTGCTGTGCTGCACTTGAGCGGGCGTCCAGGGAAATGTAGGCACACCTCTTACTGAACACCTACTTACTGCCTACTGAGCACCTACTAGGCACCAGGCTCTGGGGGACAGCAGAGATCAGGCAGACGAAAGCCCCCACTGGGAGGCCTGCGGGGCCAAGGAGGGGAGCCTAGGGGACACAGTGCACGGGGAGCAGGGGCTGAGGTGTGGGGGCGACAGGGAAGAGAAATCATGCCCGTGGGGTCCATCTGTCCCCTCTCTTCCCACGGGCCGTGTCCCACTTCGCATTACCATTATTTCTACACGCATACGAGTCTCTGCCTTCTGCTGGCTCCTGTCGATGTGTCAGTAAAGTATTTCGTTTCAGTATTTTGATAACTCTATTGCCACAGAATCGGTTTCCTTTTAGTCCCGTATGTTTTCTCTTACGCTCATTATAAAAAACGACATCCTGACAAAGTTCCATGGGCTTCTCTGGACTTGGGGTGGGCGAGCCCACGGCACAGAGAGAGCTAGGAACCCCCATGGCGGGTTGGGACGGTCCCTGGGGCCAGGAGACCTCTCAGGGTGCGTCTGGGGGGGGGGTGCACCTCGAATCACAGAGGAAGAAGTGTTACGGGATTCAAACACCCAGAGGCCCCATTCGACGGTCAAAGGATAAATGAGAAAATAAGCCTGGATGGGGTTAAGTGGTATGGACAGGAATAAATTGAGAAAAACATGAGATTTTTTATGGAGTGCTTTATTTTTTACAGAGGCAAAATTGAATTACTTAACTGGTCAATGAGGCAGTCAATAGGGAAAAGCCCCTAAAAGCAGGGAGGAAGGGAAACGAGCTTGAACTTGAAATGCACACGCTGCCAGCCGGAGGAAATGCGGCCGCCCCTGCCCCGCGTCTCCCCGGACGGCCTCTCTCCCACCCTCGGCCGGGCATCAGACCAACCAGCCTCCTTCTGACTTGGCAACGCGGGCAGACCTGGGTTTCCCGGGCTCTGAGCAACCACCCCTCCCTTGGGTCACCGGCAGAACTCGGGATTATCGGAAGGAAACAGAAACAAAAGGCGTGCCCTCACACCGTCTCACCGCCGGGTCCTCTCTCCACGCGGGGTCGCCTCTGACGCTGTCGGTATTTCTCCTGCAAAACCACGGGCGGTGGATTTCTTTGGGGACTGCGACCCTGCCACTAACTGGCAAGCCGGCCAAACTCAAGGCAGACGCGAGAGCAATTTCTGCGGTAGCCGAGACCTCAGGCTCAACCGGAAAATCAACATGGGATTCCCACATGACTCAGCAATCCTGCTTCCGGACACACGCCCAAAGGAAGTGCAAGCAGGTATCTGTTCACCCATGTTCACAGCGGCAGGATCCACAACAGCCACGAGAGGAACATCTCAAGTGTCCGTGGACGGACGGGTCAGTAAAGAAGACGTGGTCCATCCAGACAACAGAACATTACTCAGCCTTAAAAAGGAAAGGCATTCTGACACCTGCTGCCACGCGGACAAACCTCAAGGACACTGTGCTCAGTGAAATAAGCCTGTCACAAAAGGAGCCTTACGTATAATTCCACTTACACGAGGTCCCCAGAGAAGTCAAACTCATAGAGACAGAAAGGAGAATGGTGGATGGGAGCCAGGGCTGGGGGGCAGGGGACACGGGGAGTTCGTGTTTAATTTTTTTTAATGTTGACTTATTTTTGAGAGAGGGAGGCAGAGTGCGAGTGGGGGAGGGGCAGAGAGAGAGGGAGACACAGAACCCGAAGCAGGCGCCAGGCTCCGAGCCGTCAGCACAGAGCCCGACGCGGGGCTCGAACTCACGGACCTGAGATCGTGACCTGAGCCGAAGGTGGATGCTTAACCGACTGAGCCACCCAGGAGCCCCTGGGACGTAGTGTGTAACAACGGGACAGAGTTTGCATTTGACGGACAAGTTCCGGAGATGGATGGATTTTACGTTGCTTGTATTCATCACAATTCCAAACTAGCAATAAGAGACAAAGGAAAACACTTCTTGCTGTACATTAAAAAACACTCAGGCTTAAGAGTAAAAGAAGTCAAATCCCAACGAGGACCCCGTGTCAGCCCTGTGGC
The DNA here is from genome assembly GCF_023721935.1 of Panthera uncia. NCBI lineage: Eukaryota > Metazoa > Chordata > Mammalia > Carnivora > Felidae > Panthera > Panthera uncia. Next base: position 16,061 of record NW_026057598.1, on the reverse strand, counting down.
TTCGGACAACCCACGCTGCCGTGAACCACACGTTTCTTACCCGTATAGTGAACGTCATCACCGTGTGGACCTTGCGGGACCGTTTCCAGGGGTAACGCCTGCGAGGCATCCGGTACGGTAACGGGTGTAATAAATGGGGACCGAGCTTATTAACTTTCATTATTACTCGTCAGGAGCGCTCTGCAAATGACGAGGAATTGTTTTTACGAGATCAAGTGACATCAGAAAGGAGGAGCTTCCAGCTGCCCCCAGCCCACGAACGCCGGCTCCCGGCCCAGGCCGCCGAGATAACTATCTCCGCGTCTTGACGCTTCGGAAAATAGATCCACGGCGCAGAAGCCTCATAAAGAACCCTTTCTGAATTAAAATTGATCTGAATAGGAGCAGCCACACTCGGCCTGGCTCTTTTCTTACTTTAATTTGAACTTAATTTATCTCCGAGCATCAGGAAATGGCACCGTGCGAGAGACGTGCCCTGTCGAAGACAAGGCGAGCTCAACATTGCGGGAAATTATCTGCGTTTGCAAGAAAATTACTGAGGAAGGAGAGGGGTGTTATTTTAAGATCTTCGAGGTGGTGTGAGAAGAAACTAATTAAAAGATTGTAATTTTCTGTGCAAATACAGTAACCGACTGCTACAGAAATGCAAAATGAGATGGAACTTTTCTACCTCCCAAGAGCATCATCTGACTTTTCCTTTTTCCTTCGGTCCTCCTGTGAAAGCTCACATTCAAGTACCTGTATTAATTTTTTAAGACCGCAAACGGAACTTAACCAGGATAAAAATGATGGGCACAAGCCACGTTGTGTGGCGTGGCCCCGAGCCACACGGCTTCGGTTAAAAAGACTTTGCTGCGTGGGGCGCCTGGGTGGCTGCGTCGGTTGAGCGTCCGGCTTCAGCTCAGGTCAGGACCTCACGATTCATGAGTTCGAGCCCCACGTCGGGCTCTGTACCGACAGCTCAGAGCCTGGAGCCTGCTTCCGATTCTGTGTTTCCCTCTTGCTCTGTCCCTCTCCCCCTCGCGCTCTTTCTCTCAAAAATAAATAAACGTTTAAAAAAAAATTAAAAAAAAAAAAAAAAAGACTTTGCTGCCACCCTCTGCGGGCGCGTGTCAGAGGTTGAACACAAGCCTCAGAGTCCCCTGCAGAAGCCAGAGCAGGTCAGGGCCCGCGTGCACCTGTGCCCACCTGCCGGGGACCAGCCAGCACAGGGCAACCCCAACCCCCCCCCATCCACTTCCGCGGCACTGGGACCGGGCGGCCCACCGGGCCGGGAAAGTGTCAGCGTGCAAGGCAGCATGTCATACTTGGGGGTACGCCAGATGCCTTCTATGCGCGGAACCCCAGCTTTCACAGGATTCCCACGGCAAGAGCAGGCTGCGAACGGTTCTGCGCATAAGCCTTCAACCCCTCAAACGCAGTGGCCAACCCGGCCAACCGGGCCGGCCCCGCCTCAGGAACCGGGCTCCCCTGTTCCCCGGGGCTTCTGAACACGGGGAAGGCAGCAGGAACAGTGGGCAGCCGGGCGTCTCGGGTCGTCAGCGTCCCTGTGTGCTCCTCGAAGCACCCACACGATCGCCGGGCGCTGGGAGGGGGGGTGGCTGAAATAAGCCGTTGGTAGGAATCTATAAATAGCTAGGTCTTTGGAGGCTGAAGAGGGAAAGAGAGGGCGCCCCCAAACACGAGGCCATTTTCAATCTCTTCGTCAGGGTCCTCCGAGATGGGAGGAGGCACGGGGGTGTTCGGTATTACCGAAGCCCGTCTTCCAACCACTCCAACCCCGCGCTCCCTGGCGACGTCCTCCAGGGTCTCAGCCTGCCTCCGACAAATATAATAAATAAAAATTAAAAGCAACAGCAGCCCTTCACAAGGCGGGCGCGCCGGGCGGCGTGCTTCTCTGAAGGGACGTGCGGAAGGGGGGAGTTAATTTACGACCTCTTTAAAACACTCTCAGGAACCCTCGCGCAACTACAAATTAAATAGCCACTTTATTAAAGTACGAGTGGATTTGTGCACCGGGTTCGGGAACTTTATTAATGGGGCTGTTTTTCTGCCTTCAAGCCAGGCTGCTTGACTGACGGATGTCCTCTCTGCGTCCTAGTGTTCCGGGCTTCTCAGGCCCCCGTGCCTCTCCTTGGGCCTCCGTATTCCCACCCTCTCACTCTCCACCTCAGCCCAGGTGACAGTGACTCTGCTGGTCCTTCAGAGCCACCTCACTACCACCTCCTCCAGGAAGTCCTCCCTGACCTCCTCAGAGCAGGTTTTCACGGCGCCAGGATGCCCTGCGATGAATTCCCGTCCAGACCAGACATCTCACCAGGACAGGGGCCGTGTTTGACCTTGCCCCTCACTGTATCCCGTAACTGTCTAGAGAAAGCAACTGATTTAAGGGCTAATATGAAGCCTCTTTTCACCTGGGGCTCTCAAACTCATGGGGTCTCTCCCCACACAGCAAGAAGGCAGAAGACCCTAGGTCCCCCTGGGCCACCCCGGGCAAAGGGTGGGTGTCTCCCTACGGATGCATAGACTCTGCTTACCCCGTGCCTATATCTCCGTTTACCGTCACCTGTCCTAACACAGGCTTCCCTCCCTCTCTCCTTGTTCTCAGCCCAGACACCAGGCCCACGGTCCCTGACGGGTTTGTACAGCCCTCATCCTGACAGCAAACGTGACAGGCATTCAGCACGGGTCACCGTGTCCCTTGACCTCGGTCTGCCTCGGCCTCTCCCTAGGTGGCCGCTGGTCACCCTTGGTGATGGCTGCCACGACAGAGAAGTACTTCATCAGGGCAGATGCCCACCATCGACACGCTGACCAGCCACAGCCCAGCTCCCCCGTGAGCCAGAACTCTCTCTCCAATCCAGTCCCCACCCCGAAACGCCGGGAGGCCCGCACTGTGGTGGCCTGCAATTCCAAAGCATCACATGGAACGTTCAGCAGACTCGACCGTAAGACCCTGTGCCCTGGGGCCACCAAACTCACCTCCAAGAACGCAATGGAGCCGTCAGCACGAAACCACAGCCATCGGATACGAGGCTACACGTCAGCTTTGTCTCGGGACTTGGACCCGTTCGTCCAAGAACCACAAGTGCTGCACGAGGAGGCCTTTATGGTGTCTGTGCGCCGGAGGCCGGCCAGGAGCCGGGAAGCCAACGGAGCAGGGGGCACCCACGTCCCGTCCGTCCCCAGCTGGAAACCTCTCTCACGGGCAGTTCTCTCCCACCGCCCCTCCGGGGTCCGGCCCAGGCCTCAGTATCGCAGCGGCCTCCTCGGAGAGCCTCCCTCCAGAGGCCTCACCTCCGAGGCCCCTCAGCAGCCCCATCGGCAGGCTGCGGAAACCCAGACGGGACCCCGACCTCGTTTCCTGAGCGCCTGCTGGGGGCCTGGCTCTTGTGCAAACAGCGTGGGGATTACCCACCTGCACGGCAGGCCGCGAGCCTTCACACCCCAGCCCCAAGACGGCGAGGCCCAGGGCAGCCGGTCTGCCCAAGGCCTCCGAGCCAGGAAGGATCTGGCCAGCTACAAACCCAGGCCGGCAGCTCTGAGGCCTGCACGTCGATCGCCACCGCCGTCTGCGTGATGAACCGGACCGGCCCCGTCTCTACACAAGGAAAGCACGCGGACGCCCGAGAGGAGAGAAGGCAGGAGTGGGGGGCACCCCGTGGAAGGAACTTGGATCACCCACAGCTTCGACCTTCCCTGGGCACCGCCACCGGCAACCGGCTTGTCTGCCCGGAGGGCCGGGCTCTTGTCTGGAGCCCAGCCACGATGGGAGGGAGGCTGAGCCATAATTCTGCCTGATTCCGTCTGAGGTCAGAGCTCTGTAGACAGAACAAAGCGTATATGGTGGAATCCAGCTCTTGGGGGATATCAAAAGGGAATTTTCAAGTCATCTCTTGTACAGCCTAGCTGTTCCAATTAGCATACAATCTTTTCGGCCTTTCTAAACAAAAGCTGTTAACCTTAAAAAGCAAAAACCACCACCCCGCCCTGCCACGTTGGGCTCTCCAGCCTCACGGTCTGGTCCACTAGGAGCGGACGTCGACTTTGTTTTTCCAAACTTCTTCCCTCTGCTTTGTCTCCCCGCACAACGCATTCACGGTCTCTCCTCACAACACACACACACCTTTAAATTCCCACCTCCCAGAGCTTGCCCACGCTGTTCCTCCCCGCTGGAAGGTTCTTCTCCATCTCCCCTGTGCTTCCCCTACTCATTCTTTAGGCCCGCTCTGACACCACCTCCTCCATGCAGCCTCCCCTGATTTCCCCACCAGGGAAGATGGTACTCGTCCCTTATAGTCTAGCTTTGATGTCCCGCCCTTCTCTCCCACTGTACCACTCTGAGCTCCACTGCATTAAGGTCAGAGAATGAAAGGTGAGGGGGGGCCCTTCCCTGCTGCTATGAGCTGAACTGTGTCCCTTCCAAAAAATGCATATGAGAAAAGTCCTGACCCCCAATACCTCTGAATATAACAGCATTTGCAGACAGGGTCTTTAAAAAAGGTTAAAATCAAGTTAAAATGAGGTCCCTAGGGCAGGCCCTAATCCAACCTGACCGGGGTCCTTATAAGAAGAGGAGATCAGGACACAGACACAGAGGGACAGCCATGTGAGGACACAGGGAGAAGAGGGCCATCTACATGCCCCGGAGGGAGACCTGAGAGGAGGCCAACCTGTCCACGCCTGGATCCCAGCCTCCCAGCCTCCCAGCCTCCCAGTCTGTGAGGAGATACACTTCGGTCATTTAAGACGCCCGGTCTGTGGTGCTTTGATACGGGAACCCTAGCATGTAACACACCTGCCCTCAAGGAACTTGACATCTGGCAAGTTGTCACGGCCCAATTCACGCCCCCGAAAGCTCCATTTGTCTGATTTGGAGCCCTGGCTCTCGGGGTGTCAAATACACACATATACCAGGTTCCTCAAGACTCTGGAACAGAGAAGGTGGATAATGGGTTCAGAATTACCTTTGCACACGACTCCCCTCGACATCCCCAGCCCTGTAGACGCAGCATGGAGCAAATGTGGAAAAACGAGAGGGGGACGGAAGGGGAGGGAGGGAGGTGCTGATGGGCTCGTAAACGTGACACCCCTGAACAACCCAGATCTGGTTGCAGGAAGCTCACGTTCAAGGGAATTAATGCATCAAAGCGGAAGTTCAAGGGCGGTGAGGGAAGGCACGCAGGTGAGCCAGGCTTAAAATAAGCAACCTAAGCACGCGATTTGCACCTTCAAATCGCACCTCCGCCTCTGAGGGCAGCTCCAGGGAAGCGACACCCGGAAGCATGTGTGCAAAGCCCATCCTGGATCCCTCAAAGGTGATGCCCAGTGGTTTCAAGGAAAGATTAATTTCACACATAACAGTTTGTTTCTGCAGCTCAACAGACAGAAAGGCAGTGTTTGAACTCCCAAGCAAGTCTGCTTCCCTATCTATCTCCATGGGAGCAGGAAGAAATCAGGCCGTGGGAAGGAAAACGCACACATGTTCCCAGTGCTCAGCGACCGAGGGCTGGTCTCTTGCATCCTGTGACTCCTTCTTGCAGATGCTCTAAAACACTATTTCCAAAAGTCTCGCCCTCTCAGCAAATGCGTTTCTGTTGTTTTTTTGTTTTCTTTTTAATTTTGAAAACACGTTCTCTGCTCAGGTGGGCCACATCTGCAAAATGCACTTGCTTGGGTCTCGCCACGCGGACAAATGAAGTGAAATAAAATGTTTTGAAAGGCTCCACTCAGCAAATTGGCCTCAAGTTAGTGTCTTCCCTCCTGTAGCCCTAAAAGGTGGAGCCTTCCTTTTACCTAAAAGGCTTTTTACCTAAAAGGTAAAACCAAGCACGGCATCCCGGCTAAAACCTTTGGCCCCACAGCTGCCAGCAAAGCACGTTCCCCAGACCCTCGTGCGCCCAGAAGACAAGTCCAGGCGTGCAGCGTGCACTGAGCGCTGAGAAAGGAACAATTAGAAAAACGTCTTCATTTAGTACCGGAGGCAGCTTCACTCCCCTCCTGAGCACTCCCCAGACAAGGTGAAACTCTTAAGGCGTCACCCGTCCCCCAAGCCAGAAGATGATCTGCTTTTTCGGGGAGAACTCAGTCTGCCTCAACGTCCTATTCCAGAGGATGGGTGCGCGGGAGACGCGAAGCAGGAGTGAGAAGGTACTTGTGCCAAATGCCTGGGTCAACATTCCAGCACCTTCTCTCTCTACCCCACAGTCAACAACACTCGACAGAATAAGATACTTCTGGCTTCCGCCTCTGAAGTGTCCGCTGAGTGCCAGGCTCTGCCCTGCTTTCTGCACGCTATCTATCCCTGCCCTTCCCTTTCCAGGGGGCCAGAGGAGAGATGCACCCTTCGAAGCTCCTGTCTGGTTCTGGACCTCC
>NW_026057598.1:0-9286 GCF_023721935.1 Panthera uncia | reverse complement strand
GGCTCGGGGCTCGGGCAGCGGGGCCGGGGCCCTTCGGGGCGCGCGGGGACCCCCGGTGCGCCATGGTCGCCGAGGGGCGGCGGCGGGGCGGCGCGGGCGAGGGAGACCGCGGCCGGGAGAGCGGGAGGGCGCCGGGGAGCGCGAGCGAGAGCGCAGAGAAAGGAGCCGGCGAGGGGAGGGAGCCGGCGGGAGGAGGGGACTCGCGGCTCCGCCGCCGCCCGCGCAGCCGAGGGCGCACCGCCACCTGCCGGCCGACCCCGCGCCGGCCGAGCGAGCGCCAACCACTCAAGGGCCTGGGCAGAGGTCCCGGGAGCGCCGAGCCCCAGAGCCCTTTCCTCCCTTCCTCGGCCCTTCCCTGCGCCTTCCCTCCTCTCTGCCCTCTTTCCTTCCTCCCTCCCTTCCTTCCTGAACTTACTGAGCGCCCACTCTGGGCCAGCCACGGTTCCAGGCCCCGGGGGGGGCACAGGGGTGAACAACAGCCAGGCGCCAGGCCCTGGAGCCGGTGGTCCGCGGAGGGAGACAGACCTCACCCGTGCCAACACCTTGACAGACCAAGTCACAGAGAGCCACAACGAGGACAGAGCGGAAGTGGTGCGGTGTTCTGCGGGGGCCTCTAAAGAGGCGACAGTGTAGACAGAACCTAGGGGACTTTCTAGGCACTGCAAAGGCCCTGTGGCCGCCGGGACACAACCTACTCCTGGGCAGCCACGCCTGTGCCTTAGGCTTTGGGACGTCCTGGCAGGGCAAGGCCGTGCTCCAAGCCCAGGAGCCACCAAGGGGGCAGCCCCGAACATGAGGACAGACACCCGGGTGTGGAAGCACTTAGAGGGGGCGTGGGGGGATGCGAGGTCCCATCCAGGGCAGAGCCTGCCGGGCGGAAGCGAAGAGTGGGGAAACTGAGGCTCAGCACACAGGAAGTCGCCGCCCAAGATCATGGGCTGCTGTAGACAGACTGAGTACCCACCTCGAGTACCCTCCACGTGCTACATACAACTTGGCCTCAGGAAAATATGGAGTCCGGGTGCCGGAGAGTCTCTGAGGCGAGGCCCGCTTTGCAGCCTCTGCGGGGCCAGGGGCCAGCCTGCCTCCACCCCTCCCCCAGAGGCCTCTGCGTCAGGTAAAAATCCTCAGGGGTCTCTGTCGCACTCGCCTCCCAGGCGCGTCTCTTTGGTCCAGAGCGGGGGAGAGACAGACAGCGAGGGAGACAGAGAGGGAGCCTAACGGGGCAGGGGAGCAAAGCCTCAAACACCTGGGGAAGAGAGAGGGGGTGCAGGTTCCCTCCAGCCTCCAAGAGCAGCAGCCCTCAGCACTGTCTTCTGCTGTCTTCCCCCCAGGCGGAAGTCCTAGCCAGTAACGGATAGCGTCCCAGGGGCTCACGCTGTCTGTGCCCAGGCTGGGGGTGGGGGGGCCAGATGTCTAAGAAGTCTCCCCCCTTGGAATGTGCCCTCGCCCTCCCCTTCATGGTGTAAATTCCCAACCTGACAGATTCTAAATCTCAGGCTCAGGCCCCGGGTGGGGACGGGAAGCAGGAGCCATCGGCTGTGGGAACATGTGGTCTCGCACAGGGAGCAGGGAAGAGCAGAAGGGGTCAGTGCAGGGCTGAGGGAGGCGAGACAGGCAAACAGGGGCCTAGGGAGAGGCTTACAAACAAAGCACGCTGCGGATGGTGGCCGGGAGTCAGGAAAAGAGGTGGGTGGTGTCCCGGGTTAGCCGGTTCCCGGGGAGCCCTTCCCGACACCCTGGTCTCCACTCCCCTCCCCAGCCGTAATGTGAAGGCGGGGGCCGCACAGGCTCTGAGCTTCTCCCCTTGTCTGTCTGCTTGTTTTAGTAGAAGAGCCCCTAAGCATTGTCCCCAAGAAAAGTTGACTGTGACAAATGACTGAGCACCTACTCCATGCTGGACACTTTCCCAGGGACCCAGTGCATCCGGGGGAAGAGGAGGGGGGGGGGGGGGGGGAAGGGGAGGAACCTGCTCTCGGGGACAAGGGGCGACATTGCAGGTAATTGTATATAATTCCCAGAAGCAGGCTGTGGGGCACGTATGATGGTCCCCTTTCCACAGCTGAGGAAATAGACTCCAGGCAGTGATTGCCAAGTTCACCAAGCCAGAGCGTGTCAGGCTCCAGACTCCAGCCCCGGCTTTCTGGCCCCAGGGCAGCCTTCCTTCCCCCATCCCGCGTAACTTGTGGTCTGCGTGCCAGGTTCACGGGTACATTAACCACTTGTAGGCACAGACGAAGCCTCTCGGCCAGGGGCACATCAGCACCACCACCCGGGCTCAAACTGAGGCCCACGTTATTGGTGACTTGGTTAAAGTCCTCGAGGAAGTGGGGGGGAGGCCCCAGGCCTGAAATGCAGGCAGGCTGGCGGATGCCTCCCCGGTGCTTTTTCCAGAACAGTCGTCTGGTTGACTCTGCCCCGATAAGGCTGCAACACTTTCAAAAGAGCGGGACTGATTCACCCCTTCTCCGAATCCAAAGCTCAGAGACGTGGGAATCCCCAAGGTCACGCAGCTCACGCACACTGCTGGACACGGGGACACAGTGATGGCGGAGACAGACAAGTACCCCTGCGCTGGTGAGGAGCCCCTGTCCTAACGCGGAAAGTTCTTTTCAGACAGTAGTAAGTACCCAGGAGAAAATGCGGCAGTCAGCACACGGAGATGAAGGGGTCACTAAGGGGCCGGGGAACTTTGAGCGGAGAAGGAGCCAACCACGGCAAGGTGGGAAGAGCTGGGGGGCAGGGCGGAGCATGAGAGCCACCGTCCAGGCTCAGGGAGGAAGGCAGCCGGCTTGATTTGTATTCGCAGACTGGTACCAAGTCGCTGGGGGCTTTTAAGCAGGGGAGTAAGACCAGAGACATTTCAGAGCCATCTGTCCCCCTGTGAGGACAGTACAGGAAGCTAGATCCCTAGGAGGCCCCTGTCCAGAGTCCAGAGAGGCCTTGGTGGTCGGGCCCGGGGAAGGCAGCAGGGGACTTGCGGGGGGTAGAGGAAAGCCCGCGCCCAGCACCTGCTCGACCTGTGCTCACCCTCGTTAGTGACCCACTCGGGGACCCCGGGGGCTTCGGTGCAGGAGAAAGACATGGGGACGGGCGGCAAGGAAGGGCGGCAGGTTGTAGTCAGGCACCCTGTCTGACATCCCGACGGGGAGAAGTCTCGGGAGACGGGGGGGACAGCGTCTGCGGCGCCACTGCGGTGGACGTGCGCTCAGCCGCCGTGGGCGTGAAGGGCGACGGAAGCACCGCGTGTCACCCTGAGACACCCAGACACCCTGAGACCCTGAGACGTCCTGAGACGGGGAAGCAGCCCTCGCCATCTCCCTCACCGCCTCCTGGTTCCCAGCTCCGCGCGGGGCACTGGGCTCCGGACCCGGTCACACCCGGCCCCTGCTCCTGGGAGGGGGGCGGCGGGTGCCTCAGAGATGGCCGCTTGGCCCCCTCGGGAAGGGGAAGAGCCGCCGGGGGCCGAGGGAAGAAGGCTGGTCTTCAACCGATCCTTCAGGAAACAGAACAAACATAATCAAGACTATAAGCTGTTGGGCCTACTCTGGCAGGGCATTGTTCTAGAAGAAAGATCTCGTTGAACCTCCTGTCTACCTAGTACCTATATAGCACCTACATAGAGGGCGTTCCCTTCTCCCCGACCTGGGGTTCAGCAATCTATCCGAAGGGTTCCAAGGCCCACGTCCCCATGTGCCAGTGGGGTGTCCTAAGTGGCACGCCTCACCTCTCTGTGTCTGTAGTTGCCTCACCAGCACGACCCCAACCCCCTGGTTCTCTGTGTCATCCCAGGACCAGCTGCATCAGCATTACTGGGAACCGGTTACAGATGCCGATTCCCAGGCCCCACCCCAGACCCACCGAACCGGAAACTCTGGGATGGGGCCGAGGGATCTGTGTTCTAATGTGTCCCCTGCTGGTTCTGACACGTCCCCCAAGTTTGAGAGCCACCGTGCTGACCCAGCGGTTCAAGGCCTGGGCTCCACGTGGGAATCACCTGGGGGAACTTTAGACAAACGCCAACGATCTCTTGACCTGAGTGGGTAGAGGATTCACGAAAAAACAGACGCCAGATGCCTGGCACATGGCTGGACCCACTAGACGGTGCTTTTCCTGAGAGGTGAGTGGGGGCCCCACTGAGCCCCCGTCCAAACCCTTCAGCTTCAAGATCCAGACTGATTCCTCCCGCCATTGCAATGTGTCCCCTTCAAAAAGGAGCAGAAAGACTTCTTCTCTCCAAGTTTCAATCAGACCACTTACTCATTAAAAGGCTCAGGTTTTTTTTTTTAATTATTGAAGGTCTCTAGTGATAGTATTTTAATTTATCTTTATAAATGCGACAGAGCTCAGCTTGGGCAACTACCCGCACGGGCCTGATTCAGAGACCGTCCAAGAACCCGTGAGCAATGCTCCTGGGGACACTTGGGGACCCAGCAGGAAGGAGACTGAGGAGACAGGCTGTTGGGGTGCCAGGTTCTACAGAGGGGAGCCCCTCCCCTGTGCTGTGCTCCCAGCCGCCCCTGGCCTGGCCTCCAGCAAAACTAAGAAGTCTGCACCTGCTTGGGGGGGGGAGGGGGGAAGCTGCCAGGTGAGGAGAGGAAGCTGCAGGGGGGGGGGGAAGATGCCAGGTCAGGAAGGGAGGGCTTCCAGGGGGAGGGGGGGGCTGCCGGGGGCAGGGGGGGGGAAATAGGCCGCGGGGGTGGGGGGGGGGGGGGGGGGGAGGGGAGCAGCCACATTTGGGGGGGGCTGCGGTGCCTTGCAGAAACGTCTCCTAATGACTTTCAGCAAATGACAAGGGGTTGAGGTGAGGGCTTTCAGGAGAAAGATCGAGCACAGCCATCCCATTATCAAGTTGTCAAGGACGCCTGGACGGGACTTTAACTCAGGCCAGGAACAGAAGTCTGACCCGGAGATTGAAGGGAAACGAGTCCAGATGGAGAAGGAAGGAAAGGCCCCACAGGGAGACAGGGATCTGGCTGCTCCAATCCCAACAGAGAAGGGAGACGGGGGGGCGGGGGCGGGAGGGGGGGCAGAGCTGGCAGTTCTTTGGGCAGCTGGGGTGGTGGTTGTGGGTGCCTCTTGGTGGAGGCAGGGATCTCTTTGCCCAGGGGCGCCACCGCTGTGGGCCAGCCAAACCCCTGGTGTGTGAGAAGCCAAGCAAGCAGGAGGCCAGAGCCCGGCAGAGACCAGGGTGACAACCGTTTCCAGCCATCCGGGCTCCTCTTTCTCGTAGACGCATAGATACCGCAGTGCGACAGGCGTGTTTCCTTCTTCCGTTCATCAAGTGTTTGCTGAGCACCAGGCTTCCACAAGCAGCAAGGGGTGGGGGCGGGCCGTGACCCCAGGCATGTGACTAAAGAACCCATGATTCCCCACGCCCCACATGAGTGGGGGAGGCCTGGGGCGCCGTCCTGTCTGCCGGGCCCCTCCTCCTTGGCCTCCACGTGCACGGATCCCCCCAACCCTGTGGAGCCGGGATGGGGCTGGGACGATTATCAAGTCCACTGACATCCAGTGAGACCGAGGCTCCCAGAGGGCACGTGGCAGGCAGGCACAGGCGTGGGGCTGGCCCCGAGCCGCACTGCTCCCCAGCTCTCCGTGTGCATGCATAAAGCACCATGGGGACGGAGAGTGGGGCGGCGACCAGCTCCGACCAGTGCAGGGGCCACCCCTGCTTACTGGGTTGCAGTGTGGCTTAAAAGTACGCCCTCAGCTCCCCGTAGCGGGACGGTACCTCATCATCTAACGGGCACCAGGGAAGGCCCCAGAAAGTGGCCCCCGGGCGCCCAGGGAAGAGGGGTTTCCCCATCAGTCTGTAGGGGCAAGAGTCCACTGTGGTCATTCTGGCGGGCAGGGTAGAGGAGAGGAGGGCTGGCCTGCAGAGGAAACGCACAACCAGCCAGAAAGCACCCTTGGGATTCCTAGGAGCTGGGAAAGAGGGCAGAGGCCAGGAGTCTTTCCCCTGAAGCCAAGTGCACAGGCCCGGGCCCAGTAGGAGGCCAGGAAATGCGGGAAGGGACAAAAGGGAGGGAAGGAGGCTTGCAGCCGCTCTGGGGGCCCACTTCTCAGATTGGCCCTCGCCGCCCCCTGTCCCCCACGCACCATACGAGGGGCCTCCCATGTGCCTAGTGTTTTGGGGGCACCGTTATCCCGACTTTAGAAGCAAGGCATCTGAGGCCCAGAGAGGCTAAGTGAACTGCCCTGGAGCGCACAGCTAGAGAGTGGCGATCTCCAGCACAGGGCGCTGCTGGTCACGTTTCAGAAGTGGCTGCAGGGCCGTCAACAGTGCCCGCCTCAGAGGCGGTGCTGGAAAGCACCCGCCAGAGTGTGGTGAGTGCTTGGTGGGGCGAGAGGAGCTCACGGTGGTGGCCGCGAGCGAGGCCGGGGCCTGAACTCTGGTCCCGGCCCTGCGGGTCGCTGCAGAAGTCACTGCTTTCACTCTGAGCCTCAGTCTCCTCGGGGTCACTGAGAACGGCCGTGGCACCCGTGAACAGGTTGTCGTGCAGGTGAAGGAGTGTCTGTAGGACGCTCAGAAGAGCATCTGGACGGCGGTGGTTATTTTCTTCTCTTGTTGCAGGAAGAAGGTCTTCACGTGGGACAGTGACAAACAACCCACAGGAGGTCCGTCTGCATGACCACGCCTCACCCATCGATGCGGTGATGGTCCATGGCCGTCCCTGGGGAAGTCCCCCCCAGTCCCCCAAGTGCTCTGGCCAGGGCGCAGCGTGGACCCTCCCTAGGGAAGATGCTCCCAGTCCCCCAAGTGCCCCCCGGCCAGGGCGCAGTATGGACCGTCCCCCGTGAAGTCCCTCCCAGTCCCCCAAGTGTCCTCCAGCCGGGGCGCAGTGTGGACTGTCCCTGGTGAAGTCCCCCCCCAGGCCCCCAAGTGCCCTGGCTGGGGCGCAGTGTGGACTATCCCTAGGGAAGACCCTCCCAGTCCCCCAAGTGCCCCCACCCCGGGGCGCAGTGTGTCTGCATTCGCAGGGCAAGGGCCGGGAGCAGCAGGCGCTGGCAGGCAGGTGGCCTGACGGGGGGCGCGGTCCTCTGCCAGCTGCCCAGCCCCCCCGCCCCCCGCAAGCACACGCCCCCACCGCCTGCAGTCCTGTTCTTCCACCGTCAGCCTGGCCGCCCGCCAGCTGCGTGCTCTGGGCCTCAGTCTCCCCATCTGTGACGCGAGGGCATAGATAACATGACAACTTCCCCAGGACGTGAGCCCCACGAGGTGCCCCCCAGATGCTCACGTGCCGTTTGTGATGTGTGGCTGGTCACGCCTCTCAGGGTCACGTGCCATTTGCATTTAACAACGTTCGGTTTTGACTAATTCCGTTCCCCCCCCCCCCCAACTTTTTGACCCTGCGGTCCTTCCCTCCCGCTTTGCCTGCATAACGCCCAAGAACACAGGCTACTCTGGAATTATGTGCTGAGGACGGCAGAAGGAAGAAGGGAGAATTTATTCTGCCTGAGGTGCTGGCGAAGAGAAAAATACATTTGGGCGGGTGTTCAATGACGAGCTGGGACCCAGACGAAGTAAAACAGACTGCAGCATCTGCAAGGGACAAAAGACCAAGGTGCACGGTGCACACGGGGAGGGACAAGCGGCCTGGCCATGCAGGACGGACTGTAAGACTTGGGGGGGAAGCCAGGCTGGTGCCTTCTTCCAAGGTGACAGAGACCCTTCCAGGGCTTTGAGAGAAGGAACGGCATGATCAGATTTGTGTTTCAGAATGGCGATGCTGGCAGCTCCTGAGAGCCGGAGCTCGGGAGAGAGACCGGGCCAGCGGAGGTCATGGTGTGGGACCAGGTGAGAGACGGCAGGTTGTGAGCAGACGCGGAGGGGAGGAGGAAACACAGGCGGTCCCCTCCCATGCGAGGCGACACACGGAATCCAAAGAGACTCAGAGGCGTCTGGGAGAACACTGATGTCACTCCATAGTTAGGGAACAAATTTGAAGATGGCTGCTCAACTCTGGACACGTTGTCTCCAGGGTGCCTGTGGAACATCCTGGAACTATCAGCCAAGCGAGGCTAGGCTGGGCTGCCGTGATAAACGAACCCCAAATCTCGGTGGGGAAACCCAAGAAAGGGGCACTGCATTCATTCACAAAGTCTGATGCAGGTCAGGCGCCTCCTTTCCGACTTCTATCTCCGCCCTCTGGAACCTCTAGCCTGCAAGGTCCCTGTGGCAGAAGAGAGAGCCGGAGAACACACAGAACATTTCCTGGGGTCGGACCTGGAGGTCACCCCACTATCACTCACATCCCATCGGCCAGAGCCCGGGTTCATGGCCTGAACTTCCTGTAGGGAGGCTGGCAAACGCAGGAGCCCAGGGACATTTGGTGAGCCCTCCTCATCAATGGCACGCTGGCAGGAAGGCTCTAGAGGCCTTTGGAAATGGTGCCTGGGAGAGGATCAGGGCTGGAGACAAGATTTGGACATGACTATCGAATGAGATCACCCAAGGGGAAAAAATAGAGGAGCACGAGAGAAAGACGAGATTTTAAAAATTCCATGAATCCCTCTGGGGTTGTATTTAGGAATTCCCAGAGGAAGACTCAAGATACAGCCCAAAATCTCATTTCCAAATATCCAATTATTTGTTGTGTGGACAAAGCATCCAGATTCTTTCCTGAATTTTTCAGTTCCCATATGGCTCCTTGGAATCACACAGGCAGCCGCAAGCAGCTGGCAAGTGTCTTAAGCCGTGCTGTTTCCACCACATTCCGCCACATTCCCTCTGTGTCAGGCCAAGGGCTTCAGGGTCATACATTCATCTAGAGGAGTTGTTTTTAGAACCATCAACTTCACTAAATATTTTGAAAGAGAACTCACAGTAAGCTTGCCTTTGAGATTCATTCCAGAAATGAAATTTTTTGCTACCAAACTATTGAATATGACAATTGATTTTTTTTTATTTAAATGCTTTACACACTTAAAACTTTTCCATAGATAAAAATTTTCCACAAATTATACTTGGTTGAAATCACGGTTTGAAGGGTTTCAGCTCGGAAGTTAATTAAAACTCATTGTTTTCCCTGGAAAGGGGAACTGCCTTAATTAAGACTAACAGAGAAGTGTGGGATATTTCTTCAAAATGGATCTTGCAAGGTCCTTTCCTGAGGCTAGTGCCGCCACTCTGAGACTATGAGGATCGTGACACTGGGATCATGTCAGTTCTTGTTCTCTACTTATCCTCACAGCAGAGCACAGTGCTGGGCACACAGTAAGCACTTAATAAATATTGGACGGATGAATGGATGGATGGAAGGGAGGGAAGGATGGAGGGAGG